>NC_069503.1:1077520804-1077593304 GCF_027579735.1 Bombina bombina | reverse complement strand
GTATGACTTGCAATATTGATTCACTGACAGTATTGTTGTAACCACACTGTGTCGATAGTAACATAGTGGCAATGGCATTCTGTTTATATGGAAAAAACTTAGTTAAAGGAATATGAAACCCCAAATTTTTCTTTCATGATTCAGAGCACCCAATTTTAAACAACTTTCTATTTTACTTCTATCATCATTTTATCTTCATTCTCTTAATATCTTTTTTTTTTTTTTTGAAAAGCAGGAATGTATGCTTAGGAGCCGGCCCATTTCTGAAGCATTATATAGCAGCAGTTTTGCAAGAATGTTATCCATTTGCCAGAGCACTAGACGGCAGCGCTATTTCCTATTTGTACTTCCCCGATGCCTACCTAGGTATTGCTTCAACACAGAATATCATGGGAACGAAGCAAACAAAAAGAAGTAAATTGGAAACTGTTTTTAAAGGGTATGATCTGTCGGAGTCACCACATTTTTTGGGGGGTTTGAATGTGCTGTATAGGTCCTTGCCTATCAGTATAGCTTTTGGAGCCGTCAGTTAGTGCACATAAATACTGCAGTATGAGATGAACACAGTCATTTAAGTCACTTAAGAGCAGCATTTAAACATGTTGAAATATATATTGACTAAAAATGTGAAGTAAACATTATTTAAATTTAAATTGAAACTAATGCAACGTATCCGTTGTTTAGCCGCTGCTAATTTTCATTGGCTGATTCAGCTACTCATATTACCTGTCAGCCAGTGAGGATTAGGTAAAGTACACAACTGTTATTGCTCTATTTGTTTCAAGTTTAAAAGGCTAGTGCATTGTGCTCTGCTTGTCAGCCGGCTTGCACTTATATTCAGCCTGGCACAAGCACTGAGATCCAAAAGGAAACTGAACACGGATGCGCAACTATTAAGCGCTGGTTCGTGTTCACAATAGCAGTGACGTCATCACGTGGGGGGTGCATGCATAATGCACTTCAGGGAGAGAGACTGATTATCCGTATGGCCAGAGAATACTTTTTGGGGTATCGAAAAGATTGTTGAAAACGGAGTATTCAAAAAAATATTTATGAACATTGGAAGCAATATATACTGTTTGCCCAGCACCAACATACTTAACTGTCTGCAAATTAGTTTAAAATGTATTCTTGTTCTAGGTAAACTATCCCTTTAACCCTTTGAGTGCTAAGCACTTTCCCACCTGGGTGCTAAGATTTTTTGAATGTTTTTTTTTTATTATTTGAACAATTTTTTTTTATTATTTTTTTTCAGACCCCCAAGGCTTACACTGTTGGAAAGGTTAGGCGATTACCTTTTCAATGGTGGGTCTGGGGGTCTGTAGCTGCTTAGATGCCTGAGATACAGGCTTCTAAACAGCATGCCTCCTGCTTCTATACTTAACATTGTTAAGTATAAATAAAGTTGTGCGGTGACGTCATCACGTTATTGCACGTGACGTCACCATGCAAAACGGGAAGCCCCGGCGATGCCTGTCACTCTACAGGCACGATTGCCGGGGTAGGAGCTGGTGGGAGCCCCCAGATCTCCCTCAAGGTGGGAGAGTGCTAGCGACGGCTCTGAGCCGTCATTAGCACCAGAGTGGGAAATTCTGTGATGGCTCAGAGCCGTCGTTAGCACTCAAAGGGTTAAAGGGACCCGCAAGTCAAAATTAAACTTTCAGATAGAGCATGCAGTTTTAAACAACTTTCCAATTTACTTCCATTAACAAAATGTGCATAATCTTTTTATATTTACACTTTTTAAATCACCAGCTCCTACTGAGCATGTGCAAGAATATACAGAATATACGTCTATGCATTGTGATTGGCTGATAGCTGTCACATGGTACGTGTATGCATTTGTGATTGGCTGATAGCTGTCACATGATACAGGAGGAGTGGAAATAGACATAACTTTGAAATTTGTCAGCAAAAAATCTACTACTCATTTGAAGTTCAGACCAAGTGCTATTGCATTGTCTTTTTATCATGCATGAGTGCAAAAAAAATAATCTTATGTGTTGAAACATTCTGTTCTTTTTTATTTTTCCAAAAATGCTTCTACTTTAAATAATTTGATGTGGATCTCTAATTCTCTCTAGAATGCCCCTTTAAACACTGTAAATATCCGCTTGATGCTTTTATCAGACACGTTTTGCATATATTTTTAATTGTGTGCTGAAATGATTGCTTATATAAAATAATGCCGATACTAAAACCATATAACTGTTTAAACTGCCAGTTATGCACAAGTAAAGAAAAGAGGCTGGGCATTATTTTGTGTATTCTGAGCCACGCTTATAATTTTGTGCACAGCGTCCAAGAAAAACAACTCGTGGCTCCGGCAGAAACCAATGCTGACTCAGTTGCCAGCTCCCAGCATTGACTGAATGAGTCTAACACAGCAAGCATATGTAACGTCCCACACACATCTCTTGACCTCTGTTGATGATGCGGGATTTGTCCATGAAAATATGTCCAGGGGACATTACTAGAAGCCGCCCATCTAACTGTAGCTGTACAGCAAGTAATGGATACTGAGCAAATAGTATTATTTTATATTATCTGATAAATTTACAGGAATATATTCTGCAATTAATTTTTGTTTTTTTCTCTGTTTTGTTCAAGCATTATCATGATTTGTTGCATTATTTTCTGTAGAAATAATACAGACTTAGTAATAGCTATTAAAGCAAGCAAGTATGTTTCACTGTTGTAATAAAGAAATCACTATATATTGACTTATACTTAAAGGGACACTCGAGTACAAGTTAAATGTTCATGATTCAGATATAGCATGCAATTTTAAACAACTTTCCAAATTACTTCTGAAATATGCACAGTCTTTTTATATTTACACCTTTTGAGTCACCAGCTGCTTCTGGTGGGCATAGTTCTGCCGCCGGAAATTCAGCATTGCACAAGAATGCAATTTTGTGCTCTTGTGCAACACCGCCCCCCTGCCCGTGCACAGCTAATCACACGCGGGCAGCAGCTGTCAATCTCCCCGGTCGAACGGGACCGGGGACATTGAAATTCGCCACCTCAGAGGTGGCGAAAGGTTAGGGAAGCAGCGGTCTAATGACTGCTGCTTGTTAAATACGGACTGCAGGTTCTCTTGTGAGAACCTGCAATCGTAGGGGGGTCGAAAGGCTTGCGAAGCCTTTGATAAATCAACCTCTATTGCATTGTCTTGTTATCGTGCATTTGTTGATTATGCAAATCTACTGTATTTACTGGTCATTTAATAGAAATTGTTGCAATATGTATTATTCATCCTTTTAAAAGCATTTTACCTTTTATTTCTTTTTAACTTCTTTTGTGCAGGGTCCATTATTATAATTATTATCATCATGAGTTATTTGTAGAGCGCCAACAGATTCCGCAGTGCTAATCACTTCATGTCACAGTCTCACAAGGGGACTGGGGTCTCTACAGGAAGGCATTTTTAGCTTGATGATGTAAATCAGTAAGCCAGCTCATGCTAGAGCAGCATGAGCTGGCTTACTGTTCAATGGATGCTATAGAAACAGGACGTCAGTTTCTTGCCCTTGCTCAGAAAAGGCAGAATGCAACTTAAGTTTTCAACATGTCGGCTACATTATGTAACTATAGGCAATGGCTACACTGAGAAGTGCTCTTTTAGCTAGAACACAAGTAAGTTGTTTGCTGTTTTCGTGTTTACTTTGATTTAACATATATATATCACGACTTGAAATATTTTTTTTCTTAAGCTTCTGTTTTTCTTTGTACATTGTTTTGCTCTAAAAGTTATTTTCTTTACATGCAAAAACATTCAGGCCTAGATTTAGAGTTCGGCGGTAGCCGTCAAAACCAGCGTTAGAGGCTCCTAACGCTGGTTTTGGCCGCCCGCTGGTATTTGGAGTCAGTGATTAAAGGGTCTAACGCTCACTTTACAGCCGCAACTTTTCCATACCGCAGATCCCCCTACGCCATTTGCGTAGCCTATCTTTTCAATGGGATCTTTCTAACGCCGGTATTTAGAGTCGTTTCTGCAGTGAGCGTTAGAGCTCTAACGACAAGATTCCAGCCGCCTGAAAATAGCAGGAGTTAAGAGCTTTCTGGCTAACGCCGGTTTATAAAGCTCTTAACTACTGTACCCTAAAGTACACTAACACCCATAAACTACCTATGTACCCCTAAACCGAGGTCCCCCCACATCGCCGCCACTCGATTAAAATTTTTAACCCCTAATCTGCCGACCGCCACCTACGTTATACTTATGTACCCCTAATCTGCTGCCCCTAACACCGCCGACCCCTGTATTATATCTATTAACCCCTAACTTGCCCCCCACAACGTCGCCGCAAGCTACTTAAAATAATTAACCCCTAATCTTCCGACCGCAAATCGCCGCCACCTACGTTATCCCTATGTACCCCTAATCTGCTACCCCTAACATCGCCGACCCCTATGTTATATTTATTAACCCCTAATCTGCCCCCCTCAACGTCGCCGACACCTACCTACACTTATTAACCCCTAATCTGCCGAGCGGACCTGAGCGCTACTATAATAAAGTTATTAACCCCGAATCCGCCTCACTAACCCTATCATAAATAGTATTAACCCCTAATCTGCCCTCCCTAACATCGCCGACACCTACCTTCAATTATTAACCCCTAATCTGCCGACCGGAGCTCACCGCTATTCTAATAAATGTATTAACCCCTAAAGCTAAGTCTAACCCTAACACTAACACCCCCCTAAGTTAAATATAATTTTTATCTAACGAAATAAATTAACTCTTATTAAATAAATAATTCCTATTTAAAGCTAAATACTTACCTGTAAAATACATCCTAATATAGCTACAATATAAATTATAATTATATTATAGCTATTTTAGGATTAATATTTATTTTACAGGCAACTTTGTAATTATTTTAACCAGGTACAATAGCTATTAAATAGTTAAGAACTATTTAATAGTTACCTAGTTAAAATAATAACAAATTTACCTGTAAAATAAATCCTAACCTAAGATATAATTAAACCTAACACTACCCTATCAATAAAATAATTAAATAAACTACCTACAATTACCTACAATTAACCTAACACTACACTATCAATAAATTAATTAAACACAATTGCTACAAATAAATACAATTAAATAAACTAGCTAAAGTACAAAAAATAAAAAAGAACTAAGTTACAGAAAATAATAAAATATTTACAAACATAAGAAAAATATTACAACAATTTTAAACTAATTACACCTACTCTAAGCCCCCTAATAAAATAACAAAGCCCCCCAAAATAAAAAATTCCCTACCCTATTCTAAAATACAAATATTACAAGCTCTTTTACCTTACCAGCCCTGAACAGGGCCCTTTGCGGGGCATGCCCCAAGAATTTCAGCTCTTTTGCCTGTAAAAAAAAACATACAATACCCCCCCCCCAACATTACAACCCACCACCCACATACCCCTAATCTAACCCAAACCCCCCTTAAATAAACCTAACACTACCCCCCTGATGATCTTCCTACCTTGTCTTCACCATGCCAGGTTCACCGATCCGTCCTGGCTCCAAGATCTTCATCCAACCCAAGCGGGGGCTAGACATCCACTGAAGAAGTCCAGAAGAGGGTCCAAAGTCTTCCTCCTATCCGGCAAGAAGAGGACATCCGGACCGGCAAACATCTTCTCCAAGCGGCATCTTCTATCTTCTTCCATCCGATGACGACCGGCTCCATCTTGAAGACCTCCAGCGCGGATCCATCCTCTTCTTCCGACGACTAGACGACGAATGACGGTTCCTTTAAGGGACGTCATCCAAGATGGCGTCCCTCGAATTCCGATTGGCTGATAGGATTCTATCAGCCAATCGGAATTAAGGTAGGAATTTTCTGATTGGCTGATGGAATCAGCCAATCAGAATATAGTTCAATCCGATTGGCTGATCCAATCAGCCAATCAGATTGAGCTCGCATTCTATTGGCTGTTCCGATCAGCCAATAGAATGCGAGCTCAATCTGATTGGCTGATTGGATCAGCCAATCGGATTGAACTTGATTCTGATTGGCTGATTCCATCAGCCAATCAGAAAATTCCTACCTTAATTCCGATTGGCTGATAGAATCCTATCAGCCAATCGGAATTCGAGGGACGCCATCTTGGATGACGTCCCTTAAAGGAACCGTCATTCGTCGTCTAGTCGTCGGAAGAAGAGGATGGATCCGCGCTGGAGGTCTTCAAGATGGAGCCGGTCGTCATCGGATGGAAGAAGATAGAAGATGCCGCTTGGAGAAGATGTTTGCCGGTCCGGATGTCCTCTTCTTGCCGGATAGGAGGAAGACTTTGGACCCTCTTCTGGACTTCTTCAGTGGATGTCTAGCCCCCGCTTGGGTTGGATGAAGATCTTGGAGCCAGGACGGATCGGTGAACCTGGCATGGTGAAGACAAGGTAGGAAGATCATCAGGGGGGTAGTGTTAGGTTTATTTAAGGGGGGTTTGGGTTAGATTAGGGGTATGTGGGTGGTGGGTTGTAATGTTGGGGGGGGGTATTGTATGTTTTTTTTTACAGGCAAAAGAGCTGAAATTCTTGGGGCATGCCCCGCAAAGGGCCCTGTTCAGGGCTGGTAAGGTAAAAGAGCTTGTAATATTTGTATTTTAGAATAGGGTAGGGAATTTTTTATTTTGGGGGGCTTTGTTATTTTATTAGGGGGCTTAGAGTAGGTGTAATTAGTTTAAAATTGTTGTAATATTTTTCTTATGTTTGTAAATATTTTATTATTTTCTGTAACTTAGTTCTTTTTTATTTTTTGTACTTTAGATAGTTTATTTAATTGTATTTATTTGTAGCAATTGTGTTTAATTAATTTATTGATAGTGTAGTGTTAGGTTAATTGTAGGTAATTGTAGGTAGTTTATTTAATTATTTTATTGATAGGGTAGTGTTAGGTTTAATTATATCTTAGGTTAGGATTTATTTTACAGGTAAATTTGTTATTATTTTAACTAGGTAACTATTAAATAGTTCTTAACTATTTAATAGCTATTGTACCTGGTTAAAATAATTACAAAGTTGCCTGTAAAATAAATATGAATCCTAAAATAGCTATAATATAATTATAATTTATATTGTAGCTATATTAGGATGTATTTTACAGGTAAGTATTTAGCTTTAAATAGGAATTATTTATTTAATAAGAGTTAATTTATTTCGTTAGATAAAAATTATATTTAACTTAGGGGGGTGTTAGTGTTAGGGTTAGACTTAGCTTTAGGGGTTAATACATTTATTAGAATAGCGGTGAGCTCCGGTCGGCAGATTAGGGGTTAATAATTGAAGGTAGGTGTCGGCGATGTTAGGGAGGGCAGATTAGGGGTTAATACTATTTATGATAGGGTTAGTGAGGCGGATTAGGGGTTAATAACTTTATTATAGTAGCGCTCAGGTCCGCTCGGCAGATTAGGGGTTAATAAGTGTAGGCAGGTGTCGGCGACGTTGTGGGGGGCAGATTAGGGGTTAATAAATATAACATAGGGGTCGGCGATGTTAGGGCAGCAGATTAGGGGTACATAGGGATAACGTAGGTGGCGGCGGTTTACGGAGCGGCAGATTAGGGGTTAAAAGTGTAATGCAGGGGTCAGCGATAGCGGGGGCGGCAGATTAGGGGTTAATAAGTGTAAGGTTAGGGGTGTTTAGACTCGGGGTACATGTTAGAGTGTTAGGTGCAGACGTAGGAAGTGTTTCCCCATAGGAAACAATGGGGCTGCGTTAAGAGCTGAACGCTGCTTTTTTGCAGGTGTTAGGTTTTTTTTCAGCTCAAACTGCCCCATTGTTTCCTATGGGAGAATCGTGCACGAGCACGTTTTTGATGCCGGCCGCGTCCGTAAGCAACTCTGGTATCGAGAGTTGCATTTGCGGTAAATATGCTCTACGCTCCTTTTTTGGAGCCTAACGCAGCATTTGTTTGAACTCTCGATACCAGAGTTAAATTTATGGTGCGGCCAGAAAAAAACCCGCGGAGCGTTAACAGCCCTTTTACCGCCGAACTCCAAATCTAGGCCTCAGTTTCTCTGGCAAAATAAACTAAAACCTGATTATATTAATTATTATTTTTCATTTATTACTTTATAAGGTGAATTATTGGTTTGTGTCTGGGGCCTTCTGCTTTATAATAACGTATTCCTGTTCCTTAAAGGACCAGTAAATACAGTAGATTAGCAGTATTAACACATGTGTGATAAAAAGACAATGCAATTGCACTTAGTCTAATCCTCAAATGAGTAGTAGATTTTTTTTTTCTGACAAAAGTTATGTCTATTTCCACTCCTGCATCATGTGACAGCCATCACCCAATCACAAATGCATATATGTATAATCTTTGAATTCTTGCACATGCTCAGTAAGAGTAGGTGACTCAAAAAGTGTAAATATAAAAAGACTGTGCACATCTTGTTAATGTATTTACATAGGAAAGTTGTTTAAAGTTGTTGCTCTGTCTGAATCATAAGTTTAATTTTGACTTGAGTGTCCTTTTAAAGGGACAATCAAGTCAAAATTAAGTTTTCATGATTCAGATAGGGCATGCAGTTTTAAACAACTTTCTAATTTACTTTTATCATCAAATTTGCTTTATTCTCTTGGTATTCTTTGTTGAAGGCTAAAGGTAGGCTCATATGATGATTTCTAAGCCCTTAAAGACTGCCTTTTATCTCAGTGCATTTTTTATAAATGCTCACAGCTAGACAGTGCTAGTTCCTATGTGCCATATAGGCAACAATGTGCTCACTCCTGTGGACTTATTTATTAGTCAGCACTAATAGGCTGAAATGTGGGTTTGCAAAAAGCACTGAGATAAGGGGGCCAGTCTGCAGAGTATTAGATTACTAGGTAGTCACAGAGGTAAAAAAGTGTATTAATATAAGTGTTGGTTATTCAAAAATAGGGAATGGGTAATAAAGGGATTATCTATATTTTTAAACATTAAAAATACAGTAGACTGTCCCTTTAAGATCCATTTGTACATGGCTTCAAAATTAGAATATTCAGCTTTGTTTTTAAATGTAAACAAATATTTTTGCTCTTTATGTGTGATAGAACTGTTTAGAGTTTTCTCTCCCTTTAATAGGATATGGTGTAGAAAAGGTTCTGATTTACCTTCAGATTCATTCTGTTTTTGCATTTTGCAATATAGCTGAAATATACACACATAGTTACAGCGATTGTATTTATGGTATGTTCGGTGACAGTTGATGTGTTTTCTGTTATTTGTAGCTTTGCTGTATAAACAAATCACTCTGAATCAAACAAGTAGGTGGTTCTGTGTACCATTTAGTAATTATGTTACTCTTGTTTTGCTCCATCAAAGTGGAATAAACCTTTGATATTATCACAGTATGGTCCAGACCACAGATTCCTGATATCTGCTACTTCGTTAAAGGGACATGAAATATAAACTAACTTCACGGCAGAGCATGCACTTTTTAGGAGCCCTTTCATTTTACTTCTGTTGTAAAATGTACTTTGTTCTCCTGGTAAAATTTTTATTATAAAAGCATACATAGGTAGGTAGGCTCAGGAGCAGCACTGTACTACTGGTAGCTAGCTGGTGCAGACACACATGCCTCTTGTCATTGTGCATATGTGCTCAGATCCCAGTAGTGCATTTATGCTCTAGTGCTGACTTTAAAGCGACCCAAAATGTAAAAATGAAACTCATGATTCAGATATTTCATTTTAAGACAGTTTAATATTTACATTTGTTATCAAATTTATTTTGTTCTCTTGTAGTAAAGCATATGTACATATCCTCGGCAGCAACAGTGTACTACTGAGAGCTAGCAGGTGATTGGTGACTCTACACATTTGTCTCTTGGACAGATGTGTTGAGCTAGCTCTTAGTAGTGAATTACTGTTCCGGAGCTGACTTAAAAGGGAGAGTAAAGTCAAAACTTAACATTCATTATTCAGGCAGAACATGTCAACAACTTTCTAATTTACTTATCAAATGTGCTTTGTTCTCTTGGTATCCTTTGTTGAAGAGTAAACCTAGGGAGGCTCAGGAGCATGAATGCACTGCTAGGAGTGCTAAAAAGTTTAGGATCTGAGGGATGAGACCACATCTGTTACTACGTGGGTGTATAAACTTAAAAGGACAGTCAAGGTTACTATAAAGTGACTATAAAGTGACTTTCCAATTATCTTCTATTATTTAATTTGCTTCCTTCTCTCATTATCCTTTGCTGAAAGGTTTATCTAGGTAAGTTCAGGAACAGCAAAGAACCTAGGTTCTAGCTGCTGATTTGTGGCTGCATATATATATACCGGTTGTCATTGCCTCACCCATGAGTTCATTTAGAAACCAGTAGTGCATTGCTGCTCCTTCAACAAATGATACCAAGAGATTGAAACAAATTTGATAATAGAAATAAACTGGGAAGTTGTTTAAAATTGTATGTTTTACCTAAATCATGAAAGAAAATGTTTCATGTCCCTTTAAGTGCCATAATCATATGATTCCTCTTTTATACGTATCCCAAATTTTAGGTAGCAGTTTTGCATGAGCCTGTACAGCAAGGGCTCCGGATCAGCATCCACAGCTTTCATAAAAGGACCCCGGACTTTAGGTTACTCTGCACTTCGCAAAAATTACAGTATTAGGCGAGCTGCAAAAATCTAAACATTTAGAAACAAGAGGTGCATATAAAACCGCAGAGATGTTTTTATTGTGATTATCAAGTACAGAAGAGCAATTATTTATCTGCCTGATAATGTCCGTCCTGCGCTTTCTAAAGGTTTTGTATTGCACTGTTGTTGTCCAGAGGGCGTTTAAGCCAGTCAGTCTTACTTGCATAAATAATTTAGAACTGCACTATGTGTTTGTCAATAAAGATACACTATAACTGCCTTGTCTATTGATCAGCAAATCATTATAAAACCACATATTTATAATATTTTAATTTTTTAGTAGGCAGATAGTTTAGCTGTTTCTTTTGACAAATACATCTAATTCTGATATCTAACATTTACATTGTAAGTAATCATACAAATTACATGACACATTTAAGATAACCAGGCTTTGTTGACAAATGCTTTCCTGCAGCACTATGTTGAACATTTGAAAACGCCATAAACTCAGTCATATCACTTCCTCAAATATTTTAGTTAGGTATGGGATATTAGGTAGTGCCTACTCATAGAGCTGTCATACACATACACTGCACCCCTACACACACTCAAACACACAGTGCACATACACTGACCCCTACACACACTAGACACCCACAATATACACACACACTAGACACTCACAATATACACACACTGCACATACACTGCACCCCTACACACACACAATACACACACTCAAACACACAGTGCACATACACTGACCCCTACACACACACAATACACACACTCAAACACACAATGCACATAGACTGCACCCCTACACACACTAGACACCCACAATATACACACACTGCACCCCTACACACACTAGACACTCGCAATATACACACAATGCACATACACTGCACCCCTACACACCCACAATACACACACAATATACACACAATGCACATACACTGTACTCCTACACACACACACATATACACACTAGACACCCAAAATATACACACAATGAACATACACTGTACCTCTACACACACACACACTAGACACCCAAAATATACACATAATGCACATACACTGTACTACACACAAACACACACTAGACACCCACAATATACACGTGATGCACATACACTGTACTCCTACAAACACGCACACAATACACACATTTACAGAATGCACATACTGTACCCCTACACACACACACAGTAGACACCCACAATATACACGCAATGCACATACACTGTACTCCTACAAACACACATACAATACTCACACACGCAATGCACATACACTGTACCTACACACACACACACGGGCGGACACACACACCCAAAATATACACACAATGAACATACACTGCACCCCTACACACACACACTAGACACCCACAATATACACGCAATGCACATACACTGTACTCCTACAAACACACACACACACACTAGACACCCACAATATACACGCAATGCACATATACTGTACTCCTACAAAGACGCACACAATACACACATTTACAGAATGCACATACTGTACCCCTACACACACACAGTAGACACCCACAATATACACGCAATGCACATACACTGTACTCCTACAAACACACACACAATACACACACTCACACACGCAATGCACATACACTGTACCCCTACACACACACACACGGGCGGGGACACACACACACACACACACACACACACAATATACACACAATGCACATACACTGTACCCCTACACACACACTAGACACCCAAAATATTCACACAATGAACATACACTGCACCCCTACACACACACACTAGACACCCACAATATACATGCAATGCACATACACTGTACTTCTACTCACACACGCAATGCACATACACTGTACTACTACAAACACACAATACACACACTCACACACGCAATGCACATACACTGTACTACTACAAACACACAATACACACACTCACACACGCAATGCACATACACTGTTCCCCTACACACACACGGGCGGGCACACACTCACACACACACAATGCACATACACTGTACCCCTACACATACACACACCCACAACATATACACATACACTGCACCTCTACACACACACACTAGACACCCAAAATATACACACAATGCACATACACTGTACTCCTACACACACACACACAAACATACACACTAGACACCCATAATATACACACAATGCACATACACTGTACTCCTACACACACACACACACACATAGACACTAGACACCTAAAATATACACACAATGCACATACACTGTACTCCTACACACACACAAACATACACACTAGACACCCAAAATATACACACAATGAACATACACTGTACTCCTACAAACACACACACTAGACACCCAAAATATACACATAATGCACATACACTGTACTACACACAAACACACACACTAGACACCCACAATATACACACAATGCGTACATTCTGTACTCCTACAAACACACACACAATACACACATTTACAGAATGCACATACACTGTACCCCTACACACACAACTAGACACCCACAATATACACGCAATACACATACACTGTACTCCTACAAACACGCACACTAGACACCCACAATATACACGTAATGCACATACACTGTACTCCTACACACACACACACACACTAGACACCCACAATATACACGTAATGCACAAACACTGTACTCCTACACACACACACACACACTAGACACCCACAATATACACGCAATGCACATACACTGTACTCCTACAAACACGCACACTAGACACCCACAATATACACGTAATGCACATACACTGTACTCCTACACACACACACTAGACACCCACAATATACACGTAATGCACAAACACTGTACTCCTACACACACACACACACACACTAGACACCCACAATATACACGCAATGCACATACACTGTACTCCTACAAACACGCACACTAGACACCCACAATATACACGGAATGCACATATACTGTACTCCTACACACAAACACACGCACTAGACACCCACAATATACACGGAATGCACATATACTGTACTCCTACACACACACACACACACACACACACACACACACACACACACTAGACACCCACAATATACACGTAATGCACAAACACTGTACTCCTACACACAAACACACGCACTAGACACCCACAATATACACGGAATGCACATATACTGTACTCCTACACACACAATACACACACTAGACACCCACAATATACAAGCAATGCACATACACTGCACCCCTACACAGAAAAAAAAAGTGTTCATTTGAATTTCAAACGAAGTTAGATGTATTATAGCAATACACTTCCTGCTTCCGAGAAAGGTTAGCACCATTTTTTTCCAGTTCATACAGCCCTTACTGCATACACCAGTAGGATTCATGCACGCACAACCAATGCTTGGCAAGCATATTGCAAAATTGTTTTAGTGGATTTTTTTTTTAAAAGCAGAGCTATGCATTTCAAGTTCCCTTTTTTCATATATCTCTAGAGCACCATATATTCCAAATAAAGGACACATTTTAACTTGATTTTCCTACTAAAGCTCTCTCACAACAATGGAAAACATGCATTACTTCAGAAGATGGGTAGTGGTCACGCCCTTTTAAGTAATTTAAAATAGTTTTTGGAAGTGGTACTCCTGTATTTAACCTCACGTTTCCAAACGTAAAAGCGTTTCAGCCTTTAGAAACAATGATTTTTGTATCTTATATTTGCACAATCATTTTAGTAGCATTTACATTAAAAATACTGCAACAAATATACTTTTTGTTTAAATGAGTCATACTAAATATATAAGGTCATATTAACTAGATTCCACTTGAGGACACATCACATTCCTTTTTTTTATGTGGGCGCATAAGGAAATTCTTCATAGTCCATCTGTTGCCAAACCTTTAAATGTTGGTGAGTCAGAGCCGTAGATCGTCACAAGCTTCCTAAAACGTTAGGCTCTTGGGAAACCGATAAATGGTTGTTCAGCCATTAATAACAGATCTTCTGCTGTGCCTACCAAAAATAAAGGCTTAATCCTTTGTATAGCTTTACATATTTCTTATTTTTCTCACATTCTTGATTCCTTTTACTGCATTTCCTTTTCTGCTTACCCTTTCTATAAAATTTTAACTGTTCTGAATTAGGATTCTCTAAGGAAGGGCTGTCTGGCTTGTGCATCAATTATTGTGGGTGTTTCCTTACGACTTAATTGTCCTGGATCACTCTATAGATTGAATGCTTTAAAAACTCTGCATATAACCAGTTGCACCAAATTCTTTTTATAGCAAATATTCTTACCAGTAAACTTTGCACAAATATTACCAACCACATCTCTGCTTCAAATTGCTACCTTCCACAGAATCCAGAGTGCCCTTCAGGCTTCATAGCCCATGGGTGCCATTTTGAATTATATTCTGTTCCTTAGCAGCTCTTCCACCAATAACATTCCATTTCAATTCTGTATTTGTGGAATATGAAAGAATCCAAGATAAATAGCATATGAAGTTGATACTCATTTATACAGCTCAGTAATTGGATGTATATGTATCAGAAACTGCAGATTATGTCACTGATTAAGACCAATGTTAATTTGGCAGGATCCTCTGGATATTGCACAGAAGGAGTGAAATAAATGTATAAGCAGCTGTAAGATTAAGCAACTATAGCTATAATTAGTAGTGCTGTTTATGGAGTTACAAACAGTGAGACATTTTAAGTCTATAGGTGTAGATATCGGCACAAATGTCTTTCTAGGCAAGCTAAAATCTACTCTTTTGCATTAATAAAATTCTATTTATTTTAGTCATTTGTTTTTTTACAGAGGTGTGAGGTGATTCCAGAAAGGCCTTGAAAGGACAGTTTAAAAAAAATAATAATATATATAAAGACTATGACACCAATCATTTAGCTGTAACAGCTGATTCCTAAATAACCAATAGGGATACACCTTTATAAACTAGAACAGGCAAGGGAAACTATTGATCCATAATTTTAATTACTGAAGATCTGTCACAATGTCATAGAAGGTCTGTTCCCCAGAACAATTCTAAATTAGCCGTAAATATCTTTGTGGTTTTCTCATGTAAACTCTTGTAGCTCATTTCATGTTGCTGCTGGAGCCATAAGTCAGACTCCCTTTGTTCATGCATGTGCAGGATATTTACTACTGATTGACGAGACCACTTACCCCATTGGAAGGGGAGAACATTGAGAGAAAAAATCCACTACAAGATAAAATTATTAAAATACAATGTGTACGTGGTATTATTATTTTGTATAGACTGCTGATTAGTTTAAAGGGACAGTTAACCCAAAAACTTTCTCCCCTTTAAATTATTCCCAATTATCCTTTTTACCTGCTAGAGTGTATTAAATTGGTTGCAAGTAGCTCCTTTACTCATATTTCAGCATTTGAAATAGCTGGTTTAGCTTGTGGTTTCCCAACCTATACTGAAAGTTTTGATACTGGCGTATACGCTATTGACAAGCCTAAGTAAACACAGCCAGCAGAAGAGATTACACTCTCAGTGGGGTACAGGATAGTTAAGTAATAAAATGATAATTTTCCATTGTTCTCTCTATGTATTGAGCTTTGCAGGCCCATTTATCAAGCTCCGTATGGAGCTTGAAGGGCCGTGTTTCTGGCGAGTCTTCAGACTCGCCAGAAACACAACTTATGAAGCAGCGGTCTAAAGACTGCTGCTCCATAACCCTGTCCGCCTGCTCTGAACAGGCGGACAGGAATCGCCAGACATCAACCCGATCGAATACGATCGGGTTGATTGACAGCTCCCTGCTGGCGGCCGATTGGCCGCGAGTCAGCAGGGGGCGGCGTTGCACCAGCAGCTCTTGTGAGCTGCTGGTGCAATGTTAAATGCGGAGAGCGTATTGCTCTCCGCATTTAGCGAGGTCTTGCGGACCTGATCCGCAGTGTCGGATCAGGTCCGCAAGCCCTTTGATAAATGGGCCTGTTGGTGTTCCAGACAAATATAAGATAAGGAAGCAAGTCTGTGTACATAAAGTGATAACATAATGAGATCTGATATTACCTGAAGCTCAACCCATTGTAATAGGCTGTGGTTTCAAAGCACAAAACCAACTACTTCAGATACACAAATAAAGCCGAAAATGCAATTTCTCAAATATTTTATACTCTGCAGTTGGTATAACAAGTCATTTAAAATACATTTATGGAAAAACAATTTTACAGTGTACTGTCCCTTTAAGGTAGCTGATATAGTTTACGGTCCCGTTAAAAAGCAGCTGCAAGCACCATCTGCCCTCAACTTCTATCTGCATGATTGCACTTTGGGTATATCAGATAACTCTTAATTTCAGAACTATCATTGTACAGGATCAAAGGAAAGTCGTGTGTGTACAAAACTAATGCTTTAAAAGTATTTTGCTGGCACAGTTTACTTGGTGTTGCAATTCAAGAGCAGGTCAGGGAAGCACCCTTTAAATATGTAGGATGAATTCATATACATGAATTTGCTGTAGTCAATTGGACATAAATGTGCATACATATGCTCTGTGCTCGTGCATTCAAACACTGCATCTTTTCAGAAAGCCAATGGTGGTTTTTGTATTGCTTAGTTAGTGACACAATTTGTTTCATCGCGAACACAGTACAAGCTAGCGCCCAATCACTGAGCATAACTTCTTCATTTCATGTGATGTCACAGTGTACACCCAGCAAAGTCCATGATAATGGTAGGATCTTGTGAGTGGTACAAGCACAATATTTAGTGGTCTTTTTTACAGCCAAAGCAGACAAAAAATAAATAATAATTTTGTAATGCAATATTGTTTTCTTTTTTTTAAACATTATCTGGTGTATTGTATTTTGAGTTTGTTTTCCTTTTTATAATAATTGTTAAGCTGTTCTGCAGCCATTGCTACTTTTAATAAAATATAAAACACACAGAGAGAAGTGCACTCTCAAGAAGAACAACCCTCTCAATAACTTGTTAGCCTGTTCTATGGCGATTTACCACCTGGGTGCAGCTTCTTTTAGCCCAAAAATGCTTTTCACAGAGTAGAACTTTTGTGTAGTATATCAGTCTGATCCCTACGGTCAGTCCAGCGCGGAAATACCAGGCAATTCCTCTCTGAATAAGCAACACAGCAACCCTAGACAATTGTTTCGGCCTCGTCATTGAGGTGCACCCATATTCCTCTGGGGTTTCCATGTTCCTTGTTTAGAGGAGAATTGCCTGATATTTCATGGTTGGACTGATCTTACTAGGCGGGATCAGACTGATATACTTCTAGTAAGTTCTCCTCTGTGACAAGCACATTTGGGCTAAAAGAGGCTGCTACTAGATGGTAACTCGCCATAGAACAAGCTACTGAGCTGTTGTTCGTTCTTGGTAGAGCACTTCTATTTATGTATACTTTAAAGGGACATTGTACACTAGATTTTTCTTTCATAAATGTTTTGTAAATTATCTATTTATATAGCCCATCTGGGAGGTGTTTTTTGTAAAAAAAAATATAGTTTTGCTTATTTTTAAATAACATTGTGCTGACTTTCAGGCTCCTAACCAAGGCCCAAAGTTTTAGATGCATACTGATGTATACAGACTTTAGATTGCTTCTGTTTGTATAATGGGTCTTTTCATATGCAGGGGAGGGTCTGCCCCTTCCACTGGCTGTCCCAGCCTAACCTCATTAACAGTGCTAAATTGGGAGCTTCTAAGTAAGTTTTTAAAAGATTTTATATTGGATTTTTATATTAGTATCTGTGCATATTCCTCTTTGTAGTAGTGTCTATTACATGTGGTTAAATGAAAATTGGTGACAACTGTCCCTTTAATAAGATACTTAGGTACATATTTTTTGTGTAAAAAAAATAATAATAATAAAAATATATATATACAAACACAAAGTTACAGTGGTGAACACAACAGAGTGAGTATCACCACTGTAAAACTGAGTTGCGCACACTCACAATCAAATTTATTGCAGATAGTATTATAATATTATGATAGACAAGTTATATGCAGCAGAATAAATTAAAACTGCTAGAGAGGATTACAAAATATGATAAGGTGAAAAAGATATATCCAAATGCTTATCAAAATTTAAGAAATCCAATATATAAATAAAAAAGTCTTATCCTTCTGATACTTGAATGAAATTAGAGAGCGATGTTCAGTGCTGCTCGTCACAAAACAACTCAAGGTTCAATTTGAGTAAAGTAGTATAGCTGCAGAGATCTAGAAAAAACAAGAGCACAGAAACACCTCTCATGGTGCAGATCAATTTAATAAAATTAAACAAATATATGTAAAAACATAAACAATTTAGGGTATTCCCTACTCACAAGTGTAACCCCAATCTAATGAGGTAAGTATAGGCAGGTGGATGTCAAAGTGTCCCCACTTGTATTCGATCTTTAATCTAAATGCAGTCCAGAGTCTCCTCCCCAGTGGTACACACTGTCAATCTTTTTCCACTTGTCTGTGGTTTAAGTTCACTAATGTGAGTTCAAACAAACCGCTCTGTCAGGAGCTGTTAAGTATGCCGTGAGTAGCTGCAGTATACACAGGACTTCGCTTCAGCGTGTATGTCTCAGGTGACGTAAGGTGGGCGTGGCCTTACGCGTTTCAAGGAACTCATCCGCTTTGTCAGAGACTTGATGTACACCCACCTTATCTCTTTGGAATGTGACAATTGGGGTATGGAAAAATTGTCGAGTGGTCTAGATCAATACACTCTGGAATTAATTTTGGATCTAGAAAAAACAAATTAAGATTATAAAAAAGGTAATTGAAGGGAGACCCCACTAACCGTTTCATTAAAGAGCTGAAACATTTCTTAAATGAAAGTTTAACAACAGGAACTATCTCAAAGAATGAATATGACTTTCTTCTAATGGGCAAATGTAGAGTGGCAATTTTTTACCACTTACCAAAAATCCACAAGAATTTAGAACAACCTCCCGGACGCCCTATAATTTCGGGCATCAATTCCCTAACAAGTAATCTCTCCCAATTCGTGGACTATTATCTAAAACCCATGGTTATCACTTTAAAATCATATGTACGTGATACCCCACATATATTATCCATTATGGATAGCATCCAATGGCAACCTGATTATATCTGGTTAACTCTGGACGTTGCTTCTCTATACACCTGTCTCCCACACGATACAGGTGTAGAGAGTATAAAATATAGCTTGGATAAATATGATCATTTACCTCCCACACAGAGAGAATTTTTATTAAAAGCAATAACATTTATTTTACAGAAGAATTATTTCTTATTTAACAAGGACCATTATTTGCAGGTTGGGGGCACAGCAATGGGTATTCGCTTTGCCCCCAACTATGCAAATATTTATATGGGAACGTGGGAGGATAAATATATATGGGACAACAACCCCTTTAAGGATAATATAATCTTATGGAAACGGTTCATAGATGATGTAATAGTCATATGGAAGGGAGATGAGAATGAAATAAACATTTTTTTTGATTATGTGAATCAAATCAATTTAATTTAAAATTCATTAAAAACATGAATAAAATAAAAATAGAATTTTTATATGTAGTACTTACAGGGAGTGGAGATAAAATCACTACCAGTCTGTATAACAAGGAGACAGACTCGAACAGTTACCTCCATGCCAAGAGTGGACATCATAAAAACTGGATAAAGAACATACCCTATGGTCAATTCCAGAGGGTGAGGAGGAACTGTTCGAGTCTAGTCTCCTTTGATAAAGAATCAGAACATCTAAAAACTAAATTCAAAGCGAAGGGTTACCCAAATGATCTAGTTGAAAGCGGATACTCAAGGGCACGCCAACTAGAAAGATCTATATTAATACAACAGAAACAAAAACAAGAATTTAATTCTCAGGACAGTAAGAAAAAAAACCTTTTTCTGGCTAAATATAATGAAAAATCATAGGGCATTAAGAAAGCTATAAAAAAGCACTGGCATGTTTTGCTGGAAGATCCTATCCAAAAAAAATCTTTGGATAAGACCCCGACAGTAGTATTTAGGAAGAATAAAAATCTAAAGGACATTCTAGCTCCAAGTTGTTTGAAACAAGATTCAAAAAAGAATTGGCTTAACAAAGCCAATTTTGGTTTTTTTTAGGTGTAATCGAAAAACTGCAATACCTGTCCGATAATTGATGAAAACAACAAACATATAGTATCACATGTAAATTTTACAAAGCCTATAAGGACATCTATGAACTGCCACTCCAAATATGTAGTGTATGTCTTGGAGTGTAGCCTCCATTGTCAGTATGTGGGCAGGACTAAAAGAACGGTTAAGAGAAGAGTGTTGGAGCATATAGCAAATATTGAAAAGGGAGATATGTCCCATGGAGTGACAGATCACTTTAGAAGGGTACATAATAACGATCCCTCAAGTTTAAGATTCAAAGCTATTGAACAGGTAGTACTAGATGAAAGAAGGGGAGACAGGATGTTACGCCTAAGACAAAGGGAGACATTCTGGATTCACTCCCTCCAGACCTTGGAACCCTATGGAATGAATAGAGAAGTGGATATCCAAGCTTTCCTAATTTAACTTAAATTTTAATATTTAGGATTAAAGCTAAGTGACAATATATAATTTAATTGTATCCAAATAGTGCACAATAAAATTTATACAATAGATAATTATTTGGAACAAAGTTGAAATTAGTCTGAATTTGGATTCATGCTCAATTCCTCAGTTTTTTACTTTCAGACACATGTGGAAGGAGCGAAGACATAATTATATATAAAAACATGGAGATATTGTGTTATGTCGGCCTTTGCTCATATATATATATATACGAATGTTAAGATAGCAGATAGAAATAGCAACTCTAAATAGGAGTGCTATCATTAGTTTTTATATTAATGATTTTATATTCACATTTTATTGTTCTAGGAAAGGGCCAAGATTCATGGCTCAGTATAGTAGTTGTTTAGGGGTTTTTTAGTTCTTTTTTTATAATAATTTTTTTTTTATGAATTAAAAATTAAAATGTCTGTAAATTAAATGTATGCTATATACAGCTAAAGAAAACAAACCAAAATAAAATTAAAATAGAACTAAATAAAATAAAATAATCACAAAATTGGAATTAACTAATAGAAACTGCATAGAATAGACAGCAGCAGTATGTTAACCCTTTGTGAATCTGGGCTAAGAAAGCTCAATTAGAGTAGCCGTGTATTATTGCATTTGTTCTTCATTGTTGCTTTTATTTTTTATTATTTATTATTTATTTTTGAAGTAATCTATAACAAACTTAGTATATAGGATGAGTGAACCATTGTTAGAATTGCTGTATGTTGTCAAATAGGAATTTCAATACGGCTATATTGATGGTCGTTTCAAATGTCAATTTCTGTTTATAATAGCGGGTAATAAGTATCCTTGACAGATGTGAAATTGACACTGAACAGCGATAGCATGACGTAAGGTGGGTGTGTACCTGTACGCTGTCTTAAAAGTACAGCTGGTGAGGTGGGCGTACATCAAGTCTCTGACGAAGCGGATGAGTTTGGTGAAACGCGTAAGGCCACGCCCACCTTACGTCACCTGAGACATACACGCTGAAGCGGAGTCCTGTGTATACTGCAGCTACTCACGGCGTTCTTAACAGCTCCTGACAGAGCGGTTTGTTTGAACTCACATTAGTGAACTTAAACCACAGACAAGTGGAAAAAGATTGACAGTGTGTACCACTGGGGATATCGATAGGAACCGGAGTGAGGAGACTCTGGACTGCATTTGGATAAAAGATTGAATACAAGTGGGGACACTTTGACATCCACCTGCCTATACTTACCTCATTAGATTGGGGTTACACTTGTGAGTAGGGAATACCCTAAATTGTTTGTTTTTACATATATTTGTTTAATTTTATTAAATTGCTCTGCACCATGAGAGGTGTTTCTGTGCGCTTGTTTTTCTAGATCTCTGTATATATATATATATCCAATAATGATACTTTATATTTGAGGATTTGCTCTGTCTTATATTAATGTCTTGGAAAGTTTTGCCCTCGGCTAAATTGCTCAACATAAAACTATTTTGTGTGTTAGCTTTATTACCTAGTTGCTTCTTACTGCGTGCAGCAGCTTTCAATGCAGCAGCTGTGCTATCTAAATTAAGCATTTCATGTTGAGTTGTTTACTAGCAATTTTCTACTTTTCTTTCTGAGCTCTTAAAATTTGCAGATGTGAATCATTATGGCATTAAATCAAACACTGGTGGGGTTTTTTTTGTTTTTTTTTAACAAAGTGCTTTTTATCAAATAGATATACTGTGGTATTCAATGCAATTGAAAGTGTATGTATATCACACGTATCATTTATGTATCTGATGCAAATTCCTGCTTACAATGTAACTATTTCCTAAAAAAAAAGATGGCATTGGCATACAGCTACAGTATAAATGCCAACAGTGGCTTCTGCTACAACTATATCTAAAGAATGTTTGTTGTATTTTAGATGCCAAATAGTATAATTCCTTCTTTTATCAAGTTAGGCTTAATGACATCATAAAATCTTGTGCCCCTAAAGCAGTCATCCAACCTGAAGAGAAGGCCGCGGGCATTTTAATAGCTGGCAAGTTTACATTGTTACCCGCGGTTAATAGAAAACAGATACCAAATCTTGGATAGGAGAAAGAATGCTGGAAGCCTCTAAGTATCATCACATGCTTTGGGATAAAAATGTGCCTGAGTGTGGAAACTTTTTTTTTTTTTTTTGCTCAATAAGAATTGCATAGAAATTCAGACTTTTAAAAAAGATCAGATCCACTTGGTTGGCTTCATATCCGTGCCAGCTGTACCCCTTTGTCTTCTGCATATCCCAGGCACATTTGAATTTCGGTTATATTCCTTTTCCTCAGCATACTTTAGATTTGTTTATTTAGCTTTGTTTTTAATGTTGGTAATGGATTAAAAAGCCTTAGATCTTAAAAAGACATGGACGTTAAAATTAAAAAATAAAATAAAATACAATTTTAAACAGGTTGTACTACACAGAAAATGTTGCCAGCCTGGCATTATAAAGTAGCTAGGGGGGCTGTGTAATACTTTCTAATATTATGACATTTTCTGCTATCCAAAACTCAAATTTAACTGCGTAATTTAACATACATTTATGTAATGAAAATTTGAGCAATAAAGATTGAAAACATTTTAATCTTAGCTTAAAGGGATATGAAACCTAAAAATTTTCTTTCATGATTCAGGTAGAAGATGTAAGTTTAAACAAATTTCTAATTTACTTCTATTAGCAATTTTTCTTCATTCTCTTGGTATCTTTTGTTGAAATACAGGGACGTATGCTTAGGAGCTAGTCCATTTCGGGAACACTAGATGGCAGCACTATTTCCTACCTATCTCCTCAACAAAGATTATAGTTCTAAGAACTAAGCAATTTGATAATATAAGTAAATTGGAACTTTTTTTTAAATGTTATGCTCTGTCTGAATCGCAAAATACGTTTTTTGGGTTTCATATCCTTTTAATGTTGGCTAACATTTCAGCTGCACAGTAGTACAATCAGTTGAGTGGTGCACCCATTGAAAAGAACACTGGACATATTTTAATTTAATTAGAGCATTGGATTTTTGCACTGTTGATGCTCCACCTCTGTGTGTGCCAGTGATTGGTGCGTTTGTGCGACTGCCGCTGCTAATAGGCTCACCACCTATTTTCTGTTTGAGACCAGTACTTCCGAGCTGGACTTTATGTATGTTTAACCTCTTTGCTGCATTGAAAATGTGGAGTTGCAGATTCTAATTAGGACATTCCGTTTTTGAACTTTATCGTCCCTCAATGTGAATTTCTGAAATGTACACTTGGGATATCCGCAAGCGTCTACTTTATGTCTCTTAGCCAATGCCTTATTACAGTTACTGTTGTAGTAAATCCAGTCATATATTTTGAAATGTCTTAATATATTTAGACAGTGTCACAGGACTTTTGCTAACATTCATATTCTTCCCATTTATTATTTTATATATTGATTAAAAAAAATCAGTTGTTTGTTTGTCACAACCTCCCTGCAGTTGATATTAATCCAACATTTTCAACCTTTTGTATAAGTTGGTTTAATTTCTATAAAAATAGAAGAAAATAACAATATAAAAACTAAGATTATGATTCTTTCTTTTATTGTTCCAATGTAACCACAATTTCTCAAAATTGTCAAAAAAAAAACAAGGTACAACAAAGGGAAATGTTTCACTTAAAGGGACAGTCTAAATGATTTTGTTTTTCAATTGTTTAGAAAGATAGATAACGCCTTTACTACCCAACTTTGAATAACTAACATTGTTATAATAATTTACTTTATAACCTCTAAATTTGCCTGTTTCTAAACCCCTGTAGGCCACCTTTTATCTCATTGTTTTTTTATTAAATTTTTACAGCCAAACGTTGCTAGTTCATCTGTGCCATATAGATAACATTGTGATCACTCCTGTGGAGAATGATAAGGGTTATGCGGAACCAGCACTAATTGGCTAAAATGCAAGTTTGTAAAAAGCACTGAGATAAGGGGCAGTCTGAAGAGGCTTAAATAAAAGATAATTATAGGGGTAAAAAGTGTATTAAAGGGCATTAATCTGCTGTGCACAACTACAAAAGAATAGTAACTCCTCACTATGTTATTGCATTGCATCCTGTTCCTACAGCTCATTACAAAACAGTTTTCCTTTGTTAATAGCTTAAAGGTGCCCTATACTGAGGTTCTGCCTTTTTGTACTGCGGGCGGCCATCTTGCAGCTCTGGTATTTTCACAGCCTGTGACAGAAGCAGTGCACACTCACAGATTAGTAATAGTGTTCATTCTTTTACTTCTGTATAATGTGCTTCAGGTTAGTGTACATGATACATCATGCAAGCTTTACATTTAGTAGTAACAAATAGATTTAGGATTTAATAAAATTATTGTTGCTACCAGATTACAACTAGAATATACATTATCACAATGGTAGTTAAACCTGAGGAGCCACTCACGCATACTGAGGAACCAGTTAATGATTTTATAAAAGGAATTGTATAGAGAAATCCAAATTAAACCTGAGGAACCACTCGCGCATACTGAGGAACCAGGGAATGATTTTATAAAGGGAATTATATAGAGAAATCCAAATTAAACCTGAGGAACCACTTGCGCATACTGAGGAACCAGGGAATGATTTTATAAAGGGAATTATATAGAGAAATCCAAATTAAACCTGAGGAACCACTCGCGCATACTGAGGAACCAGGGAATGATTTTATAAAGGGAATTATATAGAGAAATCCAAACAGTTAGGAGCTAAGGCTTTGTGGCTTAAGGAATTTGTCAAGCCCAGTCTTGTAGAGGTACTAACATATATTTAGATATAAAGATAGTCAAGGGACATAAAAACGTGTTTGAGAATGAAAAAATACATGTTTTATTTTAATAATAATTAATAATGCCTGAAGTATTATATCCCATTCTCTTAAAATGTTACTTCTAGGTTTGAATAGCTATGAATTCCTTGTCTATCTCTTTCATAAAAGTTTACATTTGATCAACCATTTGTTAAATATACATGATTCTACCTACTCTCCTGAAGATAAGTTTTATTAGTATAGAAAGCATTAGGGATACTGTGTGTTCATCTTTTAATCTGTCCCTTTTAATAGTCATTTCTTAGCAACACCATAAAGTCATAGCTTATACATTTAAAGAAAAAACTAATGTCTGGTTATTTTCTTTGATTGTTCTGTGATTATTATTTTAATGAACTATGACTTTTCATCTACAATCAAAACTGGAATTTATACAATCCCTGAAAATAGTACCTTCATTTTTTAAATAATTTGCCACTGTGCTTATATCAGTGATAGGGCAAGGAGTATACATTCTGCTTGAACAGCTGTCGGAACTCACAGTAGCAAACACCATAAATTAGATGAATTCTATTTTCTCCAGTGAGGGGTGGGAAAGATTTCATAAGGCGGTGAAAGTTGTGTATGATTAGCAGCTTGCCCCGCAGTACACTGTAATCTCTCTCTTATCTCTGTGAACTACTGGATTGTTTATATTTATAGTTAAATAAGGGGAACACTTGGGTCACATAATTAATGCATGTATAAATATTGACAAAAGTCCTGAGGTCAATGACTTCATAGTCCAACTTACAAAATAGCAAATCCTACCAACTTTACTGCTTTGCTTGCTTCTTTCATGATATATTTATTGTATTTGTTACAAGACATTTTAGTAGATTTTCTAAAGAAAAATGAATAATGTGAAGGAAATTCTTATTTTTCCCTTTTTAATAGAATATTTAATATTTCACATTTGCAGTGTGTTATACCAAAACTAAGTGACTTCATCCATGGTTTCCACTCCCCAAAATCTCAGTTACAGTGGGTTACTCTATCATTGTCTCAACCCCTCACACCTGCTACCTTGGAGTTGCATATGGTTAAAAATGTTCTTTTGTGCCTCACATTCAATCATTGGCTGTTTTTCTTACTTTCGCACCTTAAAATATCTATGAAACTTTTCCTTTCTTTACAAAAAGACTCAACTTATCATTTCCTCTCTCAACTACTGCAACAAACTACCATGTGTCCCTACTACAGTCTGCCATGAATGCCTCTGATGGACTCAAGTCTTTATATATTGCCCTGCTACACCTTTCTACCGACTCTTCCACTGAATCCTATAGTTTAGGGATCAACGAACCTGTTTAAAATTTAGGTGCCAGAAAGGATATTTAGGAGCCAGACATACTTTTTAGGAGCCAGACAGTGGTATTTGTGTGTGTGTGTATGTATATATATATATATATATATATATATATATATATATACATACATACATACAGTCGTATGCAAAAGTTTATGCACCACTGACAATTTCCATGATTTTCATTTATAAATAATTGGGTGTTTGGATCAGCAATTTCATTTTGATCTATCAAATAACTGAAGGACACAGTAATATTTCAGTAGTGAAATGAGGTTTATTGGATTAATAGAAAATGTGCAATATGCATCAAAACAAAATTAGACAGGTGCATAAATTTGGTTACCCTTGTGATTTTGTTGATTTGAATACTTGTAACTACCTAGCACTGAATAACAATACTTATTATTGGTGGAGAACCTTGTCTGCTTGCTGTATTTGTCCTCAATCTGAGCTATTAAAGTAATTGTTTCTTAAAAATCTTCATTATTCTCTTACAAATATAATTTGTATTTATTATGAACCAGATTACTAGTGGAGCGCAAACTGTTGCGCGCAAGCGTTTAGGGGTTTATTGCAGGGTTTTGCGTTTGTCGGGTTAGCGATCAAACAAAAACTGTTTGCTTTCAACTTGTAATATGAGTGCAACCGACGAGCGCAAAAAGCTTCTAGCGCAATTCACACTTGAGCGGGAGCGTTAATTAGTGCTCTAGTTGTAATCTGTCCCTAAATGTCTAATAGATTTTAATGATTTATTTAGTTGTAAAGTTAAAGGGACAGTCAACAACAGAATTTTTGTTCTTTTAAAAGATAGGTAATCCTTTAATTACCCATTCCCCAGTTTTGCATAACCAACACAGTTGTAATAATACACGTTTTACCTTTTGTAATTATCTTGTATCTAAGCCTCTGCAGACTGCCCCCTTATTTCAGTTCTTTTGACAGACTTGCATTTTAGCCAATCAGTGGTCACTCCTCGGTAAATTCACGTGCATGAGCTCAATGTTATCTATATGAAACACATGAACTAACACCCTCTAGTGGCGAAAAACTATCAAAATGCATTTAGATTAGAGGCGGCCTTCAAGGTCTAAGAAATTTGCATATGAACCGCCTAGGTATAGCTTTCAACTAAGAATACCAAGAGAACAAAGCAAAATTGATGATAAAAGTAAATTGGTTGTTTAAAATGACATGCCCTATTTGAATCATGAAAGTTTTTTTGGACTTGACTGTCCCTTTAATAGACTTTGATTTTTATGTGTGATAAAAGCACAGAAATCCATCTAGGCTTTATCACATTCCAGTTGTAAACCTTAGTAAATGGTAGTAACAACAATCTTTATAGGCTTTAGTGGATATTTTAAGTTTACAACTGGAATGTGATCTAGCTTGCAGCATGTACTGCCTATAAGCTATTTTAGTATATTCAGCTTCTTGGAAACATAACTGTTATTTCCAAAATATTTGCCAGAGAAGGAAAATTAAAATACTGCAGTTTATGGGAAAACAGCACAGAGGAAATGAAAAGGCTGGAAATGTATTTATCATTGGTAAAACCATCTGTTTCACTTTTATTCTGACTTATAACTATCTAATAATATTTGATTGTGGTATTAAAGGGACATAAGGGTGAAATATTAAAATGCTGTAATGCTATGTTAATACTTGCATACAACTATGTGTTTAACACTTGCAAATATGTTAAACACATAGTTAAATCCTGAGCTGAACATGGACAGTGATTGACGGCTGTGCACACATGCTTTTTATGAGTTGCTCACTGATTCGTTTTCATCCATGATTGGCAGTGTATTGTTGCTCCGGAGTGGACTTTAACTGATTTAACTCTTTTTCAGAGGCTAAACTTAGTTATATGCAAGCAGGAGTGCAGTAATAAAATATTCTAATGTATATAAGCATTACGTATTACACCTTTGTGTTCCTTTAATGTACAACTCTTAAATCCAAAATACTTCTCATCTAATCAATCTTAACAAATCATTCCCATATTTAAAGGGATATGATATAACAGTGCTTCTTTAGTAAAAACAAACAAACAAATAAATCAGTTATATGGCACACATGAACTAGCACTGTCTGGCTGTAAAACTCTAATAAAAAGCACCAAGATAAGAGGCGGCCTGCAGGGGCTTAGAAACAGGCAAATTCAGAGGTTATAAAATATATTATTATAACAATGTTGGTTGTGTAAAGCTGGGGAATGGGTGGTAAAGCCATGATCTATCTTTTTAAACAATAAAAAATCAAGTAGACTGTCCCTTTAAAGGCACTTTCTAATGCAAAAATGAAATACTCTTATTGGTTAGAGCATTTATTTTTTGTATTTTTGAGTCTAGATAACTGTGATAATTAACCCCCACAATAGAATGAAACACATAGGTAAAACCCTGCTTGAGAGTTACAGGACACAGTTGGTGAATGAGTTGGGGACAGCAGTGTGTCCTGCTTTAGAAGCTACAAAGCTTGTATCTCCCAACTTGCAATGGTTAAACACATAGTTGTCTTCACTCAACATTTCAAAAATTCTAATCAATTGCACCATGTAATGTCTCTTTAAGATTAAAGGACCACACAATGCAGTAGAATTACATAATCCTCAAGTACATAATAGCAAGCAATAGCATTTAGTCTGAATTTCAAACAGTAGATTTTTTTTCTCCTATTTTCCGACCCCCTTTATCACGTGACAGACATCAGCGAATCACAGACTAGTATATGTATACCCTGTGAGCTTGTGCTCATGCTCAGTAGAATCGTGTTCCCCAGACTGTGTGAATATAAAAGGACTGTGCAAAATTTGATAATGGAAGTGTCTTAAAACTGCATAATGTATCTGAATAACGAAAGTTTATTTTGACTTGAGTGTCCCTTTAAATATACCTTATTCCAAGACTGACCAATAGTTTAAAGGGACATTATACACTCATTTTTTCTTTGCATAAATGTTTTGTAGATGATCTATTTATATAGCCCATAAAGTTTTTTTTTTAAATTAATGTATAGTTTTGCTTATTTTTAAATAACATTGCTCTGATTTTCAGACTCCTAACCAAGCACCAAAGTTTTATGTGAATACGCTCGACTACCTACTCCAGCTTGCTCCTGTTTGTGTAAAGGGTCTTTTCATATGCAAAAGAAGGGGGAGGGGGGGGTGTCCTATTTGCCACTTGCAGTGGGCTTTCCAGCTACCTTTTCAACAGAGCCAAACTGACAGCTTCTAAGTAAGTTTTTAAACAGTTTTATACTGGATTTTTATATCAGTATCTGTGCATCTTATTCTTTATAGTAGTGTCTATTACATGCAGTTATATGAAAATGAGTGTATACTGTCCCTTTAAGAGATAAACAGTTTTATACAGTGGTGTGTGATGTATTGGATCTAGGGTTGCCACCTCGGCCATGGTTTCCTGGACACTTATGAGTTACACATGCTGCAGGACGTTCAGAGGGAAACATGCATTGTGCTGCTGGACAGCAAAAAATAGTGATCCTGGACAGCATTATTCATGTTCCTCCCTGCACACCCTGCAGCATGTGTAACTCATAAGTGTCCAGGAAACCATGGCCGAGGTGGCAACCCTAATTGGATCCTATATCGTTTCTCTTTACCCCATAACGGAGCAGTTTCACTAATGAATAGAAAGCATAAAACTAGTTAAATTACTGCATACTAAAAATTATACAGTGCTGCCACAGGGCCTGTCCTACTCACACAAAAATGCTTGGTGTGCAAAATATGATTGCTGGAGGCAATGCTAAAATAATATGTGGACGGTTTCCAACATTTAAAGGTTTGTTCAGGCTTGTAAAGCTGTAGCATATTTTATTCTACAATAGGTAATGATATACTGTTTCCAAGTTGAAAAATTCAGAAGTGAAATTAAAATGACAGAAGGCTGATAGATTTTCCAATTTCTAATAAATACATATTATTTTATACAACAATATACAGAAAATAAAGATTGCATAAAATATAACATCTACAACTAACAGCTTAAACAGTCAGGAAAGTTAGTTAAAATGAAGGGTTAAACTAAAGTGCCCTACATTTTTATTTATATCCAAAGAAATTCTATCTCTAAAAGCACCAACACCCCCTTCATAAGTACTTGCTCACTCATCGGTTATCGCTCCAATTTAAATAAATGTTTTCTGCATAGTAAAGAGGTCTGTGCACTCTCACAAATGCATGTGCATTATGTCATTTAGTGTCATGCAGGAGTAATGGCAGGCGCCCACCGGAAGTCTGGAAATGTAGTTTTGCCATTAATAATACAAGCCAATAGTACTCACTAAATTGCTGGCTACTAGGGATGTGCATTCAGAGGTTTTCGGATGCCTCCAAAAGCGGAAGAAGGAAGACGCTTGCTGCATTTGGCTCTTTTTGGAGACAGATTTCTGCTTGTGAAAGTGCAACACACTAAGTTATGTGCAAATCCAGATCTTACTGATTTGCTTTTTCACACAAGAAGTATGGAGGCATCTGAAACCGCATAATGCACATCCCTAGCGACTTCTACTCGTGCGCAAAGTGTGGAGGGTGCTAGCTGATATCAGTGTTGGGAAATTGTGCATGCGAATGATGCAGTGGAGACGGTGCATCATTATAGCCATAAAGAGCATGCACTGAGACCTGTGCTTGTTTTTTGGTTAATACCTAGGTAGCTCTCATTGACTGCACTGTGTAAAACGTCTCACACAGGGCTTGGAAAAGGGGATCTGTACATATCTGGGACGAAAAATTCTGTGTTTACTTCATTCTCTTGATATAATTTGTTAAAGGAGCAGCAAATGACTTCTGAGAGCTAGCTAAACGCATTGGGTAAGAAAATGACGAGGCATTTATATGCAGCCGCCAACCAGCAGCTAGCTCCCAGTAGAGCAATTCTGCTCCTGAGCCTACCTATGTATGCTTTTCAATAAAGAATAGCAAGAAAACAAAACAAATGAGATGATAGAAGTGAGTTGGAAGGTTGTTTTAAAGTGCATGCTCTATCTGAATCATGAAAGTTTGATTCTGGCTTTTTAATGACATTTTTGTGACATTAAAGAGATATGAAACCTCATAAGTTTCTTTTGTGGTTCAGAAAGAGCATAGCATTTTAAAAAATGTTTCCAAATTACTTCTATTATCAAATTTTCTTTGTTTCCGTGGTATCATGATAGAAATAAATTAGATTTTTTTTTTTAAATTTGTATACTCTATCTGGATCATTAAAGACTTTTTTTGGGTGTTCTATCCCTTTAAAAGACTAAAATAACTTGCAGTTGTAATGTGTTTGGCTTTATTTAAATGAGCTGCAATTTGCTGTATAACTTTGTATTTGTTTGTTAGCGGAAACTATTGTACCAAGTTCCCATTCTCCAGGTAGCAATAACATTTAGATTTTTGAACATTTCACTCTTTTACAAGATGCTGTCTTTTAATTGCTAACCATTTTCAGTAGTGACCTTACAAAGAAAATAGCGTATTTGTAAAATGTCTGATTATGAAAGTGTCCTCGGGAAATGGCAAATGTTATTTGTGGTTTATAATAAACTGTAAGTGCCCTAGTCACATGCGCAAGTCTGAAAGGACAGAAGGTCAAAGCTTATTAGACTTTTCCTGTGCGACGCTGCTTGTCTTTTGACATAGAAACTAACAATTGTCACTCTTCAGAGCATACAATTGTCATTCTTGTTGAATAGCAGAAAGGTACACTTAGGGGCTTGCAGGTGTCATCTTAAAATTTACCAATGCTCTGTTTAAATATATAGAGAAAAAAAATATTCAAGATAAGGTGCTAGCGGTCATATTCTATACAATTGAAATATTTTTAAGATAATTCTTAGATATGAAGGAACATTACACTCCTCTCCATTACCAGAAAGAAGAGTGCCCTCCCTATGCCTGTCAAAAAGCCAGTTCTGTAATCAAAGTTTTCTTCAAAATGAGCTATATGATTTGCAGACTTCAATTGGCTCTTTTTGGCCTCTTTAGGGAGTGTGGTACAAAGCACAATTTATACACTAAAGCAAGAGGTGTTTAATGTATTTTTAACGTGATGGTAAATCCTAGCGTTTTTGAAATGCTAGAATTTACCAGTGCTACAAATAAAGGGGACTTTCTGTCATGAAGTGTAAAAATCTTCATGCTGAAATTTCCTTTATTAGCAGCATGTTTATGCTGAGCACAAAACTATTTTTTCTCAATAGTGTTCTCTTAGCCAATAGCATGCTAGCAGTACAGCATAATGCCAACTGGCCCGTACAGCTATTGGCTAAGAGGTGGAAATGTCACCTCATTGAAAAAATAATGTTTTGCCGTGCACTAATACATCCTAGCATTTAAAAAACGCTAGGATTTACTATAACCTACAGGTTTCTCTGCATTCACAGCCCACATTAACACTTACAATATCTCAGCTGTTTGCAGCAGGTATTAATAGGAGCTGTAATTTGAGATTACAATGCAATATGTTTAAGTATGCATAGTACCTCTTAAAGCAAATCTGAAACGTGTTTTCATTGTTTATTTTCCTCCTATTCCTGTAATTTTGTATTCAAATCTGAGAATTTAAGTGCAATCTGCAGACTTTATAAGCTTTTATAACACTGCTGTGTTGAAGTGCTGCCAGCTAAAAATAGTCTTACCTTTTCTTCCGGTATACTATTTTTTTTATCTGCAATTCGAGAGTTTGGCCAAACTCGATATCGGACTTCTTTGTGTAACCTAATCATTGCTAAGTATATTTGGTGAATTACACTAACCTGCGTGCAAAAAGTGCAGGTAATCAACTTTCAAGAGAGGATCTTCACAGAGAGTGTCAATTGAGCCTCTGTTTCACAGAAGGTGTAATTCCCGCACACAGCATACACAGTAACTACTTGAAAGCCTTTGTGACGCTTGTAATGGAATATCCACATCCTAAAAGATCTGCAGTGTTAGCAGAGCAGGACCAGAGGAATCAAGGAGAGAGAAACATACGAGGTACAACCAAATTTACCATTGAGATCGTGAGGGCGAGTACCTTATTTAAGCTCCGCATTCACTGGCAATTTATATGGCTAACTCAAGGCTGTGTGTAGCCATTGAAATCTCTGGGCGTACACGCCTTAATTACCAGCGCCACACACTCTCTGCTAGTGCATGTTGGTTTGTTTGTGTAAAGTGTCTACTTGATATCTTGTATCCATTACATTCAATACCTTAGGCTGTATGTCGCAATTCAAGGAACTGCAACTGTGAGCTGGAACTTTTAAAACATACGCTTACTAAGGCTTCTCTTCAATTTTATATATATTTTTAAATCTATTTCAACAAGAAACTTTTAATTAAATTTTTTGGTGGTACTGTGGGAGATGTCTCATTCTATATATAAAATAGGTTTTACTTTCTGTCTTTTTGCTTAATAAGGCCTAGATTTAGAGTTTGGCGGTAGCCGTGAAAACCAGCGTTAGAGGCTCCTAACGCTGGTTTTAGGCTACCGCCGGTATTTGGAGTCAGTCAGGAAAGGGTCTAACGCTCACTTTCCAGCCGCGACTTTTCCATACCGCAGATCCCCTTACGTCAATTGCGTATCCTATCTTTTCAATGGGATCTTTCTAACTCCGGTATTTAGAGTCGTGGCTGAAGTGAGCGTTAGAATTCTAACGACAAAACTCCAGCCGCAGAAAAAAGTCAGTAGTTAAGAGCTTTCTTGGCTAACGCCGGTTTATAAAGCTCTTAACTACTGTGCTCTAAAGTACACTAACACCCATAAACTACCTATGTACCCCTAAATTGAGGTCCCCCCACATCGCCGCCACTCGATTAATTTTTTTTAACCCCTAATCTGCCGACCGCCACCTACGTTATCCTTATGTACCCCTAATCTGCTGCCCCTAACACCGCCGACCCCTATATTTATTAACCCCTAACCTGCCCCCCACAACGTCGCCGCCAGCTAACTACAATAATTAACCCCTAATCTGCCGACCGCAAAGCGCCGCTACTTACGTTATCCTTATGTACCCCTAATCTGCTGCCCCTAACACCGCCGACCCCTATATTATATTTATTAACCCCTAATCTGCCCCCCACAATGATCAGCCAATCAGATTGAGCTTGCATTCTATTGGCTGATCGGATCAGCCAATCGGATTGAACTTGATTCTGATTGGCTGATTCCATCAGCCAATCAGAATTTTCCTACCTTAATTCCGATTGGCTGATAGAATCCTATCAGCCAATCGGAATTCGAGGGACGCCATCTTGGATGACGTCCCTTAAAGGAGCCTTCATTTGTCGGTGGTCTGTCGGGCCAGCAGGATGTTCCGCGTCGGAGGTCTGCAAGATGAACATGGATCCGGAAGAAAGAAGATTGAAGATGCCGTTGATAGAAGACTTCAGCCGGATCATGGACCTCTTCAGCTCCCGCTTGGATGAAGACTTCAGCCGGATCATGGACATCTTCAGCCCCCCGCTTGGGCTTGGATCAAGACATTGGAGGAGCTCTTCTGGATCGATCTGTGAACCTGGTATGGTGAAGATAAGGTAGGAAGATCTTCAGGTGCTTAGTGTTAGGTTTATTTAAGGGGGGTTTGGGTTAGATTAGGGGTATGTGGGTGATGGGTTGTAATGTTGGGGGGGGGGGTATTGTATGTGTTTTTTTTACAGGCAAAAGAGCTGAATTCTTTGGGGCATGCCCCGCAAAGGGCCCTGTTCAGGGCTGGTAAGGTAAAAGAGCTTTGAACTTTAGTAATTTAGAATAGGGTAGGGCATTTTTTTATTTTGGGGGTCTTTGTTATTTTATTAGGGGGTTTAGAGTAGGTGTAATTAGTTTAAAATTGTTGTAATATTTTTCTGATGTTTGTAAATATTTTTTTATTTTTTATAACTTAGTTCTTTTCTTCTGTTATGTGTGATCAGTCCACGGGTCATCATTACTTCTGGGATATTATCTGCTCCCCTACAGGAAGTGCAAGAGGATTCACCCAGCAGAGTTGCTATATAGCTCCTCCCCTCTACGTCACCTCCAGTCATTCTCTTGCACCCAAAGACTAGATAGGAGGTGTGAGAGGACTATGGTGATTATACTTAGTTTTTATAACTTCAATCAAAAGTTTGTTATTTTACAATAGCACCGGAGCGTGTTATTACTTCTCTGGCAGAGTTTGAAGAAGAATCTACCAGAGTTTTTCTTATGATTTTAACCGGAGTAGTTAAGATCATATTGCTGTTTCTCGGCCATCTGAGGGAGGTAAAAGCTTCAGATCAGGGGACAGCGGGCAGTTGAATCTGCATTGAGGTATGTAGCAGTTTTTATTTTCTGAATGGAATTGATGAGAAAATCCTGCTATACCGTTATAATGACATGTATGTATACTCTACACTTCAGTATTCTGGGGATGGTATTTCACCGGAATTACTCTGTAAAAGTACATTAAACCTTTTAATAGGTATTTAATTCATGTTAAACGTTTTTGCTGGAATGTAGAATCGTTTGCATTTCTGAGGTACTGAGTGAATAAATATTTGGGCATTATTTTTCCACTTGGCAGTTTGCTTGTTTTGATTATGACAGTTTCGTTTCTCTCTCACTGCTGTGTGTGAGGGGGAGGGGCCGTTTTTGGCGCTCTTTGCTACGCAGTTACACTTGTATTTTCTGCATGATCCGGTTCATCTCTAACAGAACTCAGGGGTCTTCAACTTCTTTGAAGGGAGGTAGATTCTCTCAGCAGAGCTGTGAGATTTATGTAGTGACTGTGTTTTAAAACGTTGCTCTGTGATTTTTATGTTTAAAATTTAATTAGTGTTGCTTTACTAATGGGAACAAACCTTTGCTAACAAGTTGTGTTGTTTTTAAAGAGTGATGCTATAACTGTTTTTCAGTTCATTATTTCAACTGTCATTTAATCGTTTAGTGCTTCTTTGAGGCACAGTACGTTTTTGTTAAATAAGATTGTAACCAAGTTGCATGTTTATTGCTAGTGTGTTAAACATGTCTGATTCAGAGGAAGATACCTGTGTCATTTGTTCCAATGCCAAGGTGGAGCCCAATAGAAATTTATGTACTAACTGTATTGATGCTACTTTAAATAAAAGCCAATCTGTACAAATTGAACAAATTTCACCAAACAGCGAGGGGAGAGTTATGCCGTCTAACTCGCCTCACGTGTCAGTACCTGCGTCTCCCGCCCGGGAGGTGCGTGATATTATGGCGCCTAGTACATCTGGGCAGCCATTACAGATAACATTACAAGATATGGCTACTGTTATGACTGAAGTTTTGGCTAAGTTACCAGAACTAAGAGGCAAGCGTGATCACTCTGGGGTGAGAACAGAGTGCGCTGATAATTCTAGGGCCATGTCTGATACTGCGTCACAGCTTGCAGAGCATGAGGACGGAGAGCTTCATTCTGTAGGTGACGGTTCTGATCCAAGCAGATTGGATTCAGATATTTCAAATTTTAAATTTAAATTGGAAAACCTCCGTGTATTACTAGGGGAGGTCTTAGCGGCTCTTAACGATTGTAACACTGTTGCAATACCAGAGAAAATGTGTAGGTTGGATAAATACTTTGCGGTACCGGCGAGTACTGACGTTTTTCCTATACCTAAGAGATTAACTGAAATTGTTACTAAGGAGTGGGATAGACCCGGTGTGCCGTTCTCACCCCCTCCAATATTTAGAAAGATGTTTCCAATAGACGCCACCACACGGGACTTATGGCAAACGGTCCCTAAGGTGGAGGGAGCAGTTTCTACTTTAGCTAAGCGCACCACTATCCCGGTGGAGGATAGCTGTGCTTTTTCAGATCCTATGGATAAAAAATTAGAGGGTTACCTTAAGAAAATGTTTGTTCAACAAGGTTTTATATTGCAACCCCTTGCATGCATCGCGCCGATTACGGCTGCGGCAGCATTTTGGATTGAGTCTCTGGAAGAGAACCTTAGTTCCGCTACGCTGGACGACATTACGGACAGGCTTAGAGTCCTTAAACTAGCTAATTCATTCATTTCGGAGGCCGTAGTACATTTAACCAAACTTACGGCTAAGAATTCAGGATTCGCCATTCAGGCACGTAGGGCGCTGTGGCTAAAATCCTGGTCGGCTGATGTAACTTCTAAGTCCAAATTACTTAATATACCTTTCAAGGGGCAAACTTTATTTGGGCCCGGTTTGAAAGAAATTATCGCTGACATTACAGGAGGTAAGGGCCACGCTCTACCTCAAGACAAAGCCAAAGCTAAGGCTAGACAGTCTAATTTTCGTCCCTTTCGGAATTTCAAAGCAGGTGCAGCATCAACTTCCACTGCACCGAAACAGGAAGGAGCTGTTGCTCGTTACAGACAAGGCTGGAAACCTAACCAGTCCTGGAATAAGGGCAAGCAGGCCAGAAAACCTGCTGCTGCCCCTAAGACAGCATGAACCGAGGGCCCCCGATCCGGGACCGGATCTAGTGGGGGGCAGACTCTCTCTCTTCGCCCAGGCTTGGGCAAGAGATGTCCAGGATCCCTGGGCGCTAGAGATCATATCTCAGGGATACCTTCTAGACTTCAAATTATCTCCCCCACGAGGGAGATTTCATCTGTCAAGGTTGTCAACAAACCAAATAAAGAAAGACGCGTTTCTACGCTGTGTACAAGATCTATTATTAATGGGAGTGATCCATCCGGTTCCGCGGTCGGAACAAGGACAAGGGTTTTACTCAAACCTGTTTGTGGTTCCCAAAAAAGAGGGAACTTTCAGGCCAATCTTGGATTTAAAGATCCTAAACAAATTCCTAAGAGTTCCATCGTTCAAAATGGAAACTATTCGGACAATCTTACCCATGATCCAAAAGGGTCAGTACATGACCACAGTGGATTTAAAGGATGCTTACCTTCACATACCGATTCACAAAGATCATTACCGATATCTAAGGTTTGCCTTCTTAGACAGGCATTACCAGTTTGTAGCCCTTCCATTCGGATTGGCTACGGCTCCAAGAATTTTCACAAAGGTTCTGGGTGCCCTTCTAGCGGTTCTGAGACCGCGAGGAATTTCGGTAGCTCCGTACCTAGACGACATTCTGATACAAGCTTCAAGCTTTCAAACTGCCAAGTCTCATACAGAGTTAGTTCTGGCATTTCTAAGGTCGCATGGATGGAAAGTGAACGAAAAGAAGAGTTCTCTCTTGCCTCTCACAAGGGTTCCATTCTTGGGGACTCTTATAGATTCTGTAGAAATGAAGATTTATCTGACAGAAGACAGATTAACAAAGCTTCTAAATGCATGCCGTGTCCTTCATTCCATTCAACTCCCGTCAGTAGCTCAATGCATGGAGGTGATCGGCTTAATGGTAGCAGCAATGGACATAGTACCCTTTGCACGCCTACATCTCAGACCGCTGCAATTGTGCATGCTGAGTCAGTGGAATGGGGATTACTCAGATTTGTCCCCCACTCTGAATCTGGATCAAGAGACCAGAAACTCTCTTCTATGGTGGCTTTCTCGGCCACATCTGTCCAGGGGGATGCCTTTCAGCAGGCCGGACTGGACAATTGTAACAACAGACGCCAGCCTTCTAGGTTGGGGCGCTGTCTGGAATTCTCTGAAGGCTCAGGGACAATGGAGTCAGGAGGAAAGTCTCCTGCCAATAAACATTCTGGAATTGAGAGCAGTTCTCAATGCCCTTCTAGCTTGGCCCCAGTTAAAGACTCGGGGGTTCATCAGGTTTCAGTCGGACAACATCACGACTGTAGCTTACATCAACCATCAGGGAGGGACAAGAAGCTCCCTAGCAATGATAGAAGTATCAAAGATAATTCGCTGGGCAGAGTCTCACTCTTGCCACCTGTCAGCAATCCACATCCCGGGAGTGGAGAACTGGGAGGCGGATTTCTTGAGTCGCCAGACTCTTCATCCGGGGGAGTGGGAACTTCATCCGGAGGTCTTTGCCCAAATACTTCGACGTTGGGGCAAACCAGAGATAGATCTCATGGCGTCTCGCCAGAACGCCAAACTTCCTCGCTACGGATCCAGATCCAGGGATCCGGGAGCGGTTCTGATAGATGCTTTGACAGCACCTTGGAACTTCAGGATGGCTTATGTGTTTCCACCCTTCCCGCTGCTTCCTCGATTGATTGCCAAAATCAAACAGGAGAGAGCATCAGTGATTCTAATAGCGCCTGCATGGCCGCGCAGGACTTGGTATGCAGATCTAGTGGACATGTCATCCTGTCCGCCGTGGTCTCTACCTCTAAGACAGGACCTTCTGATTCAGGGTCCATTCAAACATCAAAGTCTAACTTCTCTGAAGCTGACTGCTTGGAAATTGAACGCTTGATTTTATCAAAACGTGGGTTTTCTGAGTCGGTTATTGATACCCTGATACAGGCTAGGAAGCCTGTTACCAGAAAGATTTACCATAAAATATGGCGTAAATACCTATACTGGTGTGAATCCAAAGATTACTCCTGGAGTAAGGTTAGGATTCCTAGGATATTGTCTTTTCTACAAGAAGGTTTAGAAAAGGGTTTATCGGCTAGCTCATTAAAGGGACAGATCTCAGCTCTGTCCATCTTGTTACACAGGCGTCTGTCAGAAAATTCAGACATCCAGGCCTTTTGTCAGGCTTTAGCTAGGATCAAGCCTGTGTTTAAAACTGTTGCTCCGCCATGGAGTTTAAACTTAGTTCTTAACGTTTTACAGGGTGTTCCGTTTGAACCCCTTCATTCCATTGATATAAGATTGTTATCTTGGAAAGTTCTATTTTTAATGGCTATTTCCTCGGCTCGAAGAGTCTCTGAGTTATCAGCCCTACATTGTGATTCTCCTTATCTGATCTTTCACTCAGACAAGGTAGTTCTGCGTACTAAACCTGGGTTCTTACCTAAGGTTGTCTCTAACAGGAATATCAATCAAGAGATTGTTGTTCCCTCCTTGTGTCCAAATCCTTCTTCAAAGAAGGAACGTCTTCTACACAATCTGGATGTAGTTCGTGCCCTCAAGTTCTACTTGCAGGCAACTAAAGATTTTCGCCAAACTTCTTCTCTGTTTGTCGTTTATTCTGGACAGAGGAGAGGTCAAAAAGCTTCTGCTACCTCTCTCTCTTTTTGGCTTCGTAGCATAATACGTTTAGCCTATGAGACTGCTGGACAGCAGCCTCCTGAAAGAATTACAGCTCATTCCACTAGAGCTGTGGCTTCCACTTGGGCCTTTAAGAATGAGGCCTCTGTTGAACAGATTTGCAAGGCTGCAACTTGGTCTTCGCTTCATACTTTTTCCAAATTTTACAAATTTGACACTTTTGCTTCTTCGGAGGCTATTTTTGGGAGAAAGGTTCTTCAGGCAGTGGTTCCTTCTGTATAATGAGCCTGCCTATCCCTCCCGTCATCCGTGTACTTTTGCTTTGGTATTGGTATCCCAGAAGTAATGATGACCCGTGGACTGATCACACATAACAGAAGAAAACATAATTTATGCTTACCTGATAAATTCCTTTCTTCTGTTGTGTGATCAGTCCACGGCCCGCCCTGTTTTTTAAGGCAGGTACATATTTTTTAAATTATAATTCAGTCACCACTACACCCTTGGCTTCTCCTTTCTCGTTGGTCTTTGGTCGAATGACTGGAGGTGACGTAGAGGGGAGGAGCTATATAGCAACTCTGCTGGGTGAATCCTCTTGCACTTCCTGTAGGGGAGCAGATAATATCCCAGAAGTAATGATGACCCGTGGACTGATCACACAACAGAAGAAAGGAATTTATCAGGTAAGCATAAATTATGTTTTTTATTTTTTGTACTTTAGTTGGTTTATTTCATTGTATTTATTTGTAGATATTGTATTTAATTAATTTATTGATAGTGTAGTGTTAGGTTTAATTGTAGGTAATTGTAGGTATTTTATTTAATTAATTTATTGATAGTGTAGTGTTAGGTTTAATTGTAACTTAGGTTAGGATTTATTTTACAGGTAATTTTGTAATTATTTTAACTATTTTAGCTATTAAATAGTTCTTAACTGTTTAATAGCTATTGTACCTGGTTAAAATAAATACAAAGTTACCTGTAAAATAAATATAAATCCTAAAATAGCTATAATATAAATATAATTTATATTGTAGCTATATTAGGATTTATTTTACAGGTAAGTATTTAGCTTTAAATAGGAATAATTTATTTAATAAGAGTTAATTAATTTCTTTAGATTTAAATTATATTTAACTTAGGGGGGTGTTAGTGTTAGGGTTAGACTTAGCTTTAGGGGTTAATACATTTATTAGAATAGCGGTGAGCTCCAGTCGGCAGATTAGGGGTTAATGTTTGAAGTTAGGTGTTGGCGATGTTAGGGAGGGCAGATTAGGGGTTAATACTATTTATTATAGGGTTAGTGAGGCGGATTAGGGGTTAATAACTTTATTATAATAGCGGTGCGGTCCGCTCGGCAGATTAGGGGTTAATAAGTGTAGGCAGGTGGAGGCGACGTTGTGGGGGGCAGATTAGGGGTTAATAAATATAATATAGGGGTCGGCGATGTTAGGGCAGCAGATTAGGGGTACATAGGGATAATGTAGGTGGTGGGGGTGTACGGAGCGGCAGATTAGGGGTTAAAAATAATATGCAGGGGTCAGCGATAGCGGGGGCGGCAGATTAGGGGTTAATAAGTGTAAAGTTAGGGGTGTTTAGACTTGGGGTACATGTTAGAGTGTTAGGTGCAGACGTAGGAAGTGTTTCCCCATAGGAAACAATGGGGCTGCGTTAGGAGCTGAACGCTGTTTTTTTTGCAGGTGTTAGGTTTTTTTTCAGCTCAAACAGCCCCATTGTTTCCTATGGAGGAATCGTGTACGAGCACGTTTTTGAAGCTGGCCGCGTCCGTAAGCAACTCTGGTATCGAGAGTTGCAGTGGCGGTAAATATGCCTGTACGCTCCCTTTTTGGAGCCTAACGCAGCCATTCTGTGAACTCTCAATACCAGAGGTATTTAAAAGGTGCGGCCAGAAAAAAGCCAGCGTTAGCTACGCGGGTCGTTACCGACAAAACTCTAAATCTAGGCCTAAGTGATTTACACACATTGGGTATATATGCCTGCTAGTTACAAGTTTTTATGTCGAATCTGTTGTAGCAATATTGCAACTTGATATCCACATTGCCACATCAAACCAAGTATATGTACTCTTATGTTATTTTATATCCAATTAGATATTGTTCACGTGTAAAGATATAGGTATTTGTATTTGATTTTTGTGTCCAATTGATTACCTGTCAGGTTTTTAAGTTTTATTAAATTTGTTATTTATACTTAATATCTCAGTTTTTCACATTTGTTAACACTAGGTTTAAATATTCTTTGTATACTTAATTCTTTATTTGTTTTTATTCCTCTAACACAGGCTGTTATTTTTGCACCAATAGTCACCTACACTTATATTCACTCCGCTTTAGCGCCCTCCTACTATTTAAACTGTAACACTTCTAATTTTTGGCACCCTTGTTGAAGGGGGACCCAGGAGAGGCAGTGAATGATTTTTCTAGCGCGAAAAATAATTTATAACACTGCTACATGTGTCCCGCAACAGAGGTAATAAAACAATACAAATGTTACCAACATAATGACAGTAACAAATTTGCATTGGCTCCTCCATATAAGGTAACTGGTGGTGGGGCAAGGTATTTTGGTTATTGGAAAACGATTGCACTAAACATGGCTAGTCTAGTCAAAATTAAACTTTCATGATTCAGATCGGGTATGCAATTTTACACAACTTTCAACTTTCTAATTTACTTTTAGCATCCAATTTGCTTTGTTCTCTTTGCCTAGGTAGGCTCATATGCTCATTTCTAAGCCCTTGAAGGCCGCCTCTTATCTGAATGTATTTGACAGTTTTTTCACAGCTAGAAGGCATTAGTTCATGTATGCAATATAGATAACATTGAGTTCACGCCCATGGAGTTACCAAGGAGTCGGCACTGATTGACTAAAATGTAAGTCTATCAAAAGAACTAATATAAGGGGGCAGTCTGCAGAGGCTTAGATACAAGGTAATCGCAGAGGTAAAAAGTATATTAATATAACTGTGTTCGTTATGCAAAACTGGGGAATGGGTAATAAAGGGATTTATCTATCTTTTTAAACAGTAACATTCTGGAGTAGACTGTCCCTTAAATGCTTTCTTATATTTTTTACATTTACCTAGTGTGTTAATTGCAAGAATGAAGAAACAACTTGTTGCTGCTTTGCAAGATACCAGTTGAACGGCTGTGGCATTGTTACAACACGTAGGAGATCTCCATAAGTCAATGAACTGTTTAACACATATTGAACCCTACATCTGTTTATACTTATTAATATAAGTGACAGCTATACAACCTTTTCATACCATGGGTAATGTTTTAGGTTCTTTTAGTGACACAGTTAGTATCCATCCCCTTGAAAGCTATGGCATTGCTTGTACATTTCTTACACCCCTACACACAGAGCCAGGAAGGATGTAAAGGAAGAAGAGGAACAAGCTCTTTCCCAACTGTAACTGTCAGCCGTTTGATTGAGTTAATGGGACATTTAAAGTCGTTATTTATTTATGCATTGCTATGCTTGCTTTGTACAATATCTGTATTCAAAAAAAGAAATAAATAAAAGGATTTTTGTTAGCAAAAGTTTAAATATTTTGCATTCCATGGAAAATTATTTTGTTCATGTTAATCTTAAAGATATAGGGGCCTATTTATCTCGCTCTGTAAGGAGCGTGATGTCCCGTGTTTTGCAGAAACACAAGTTATGAAGTGCCCCATAACCTGTCCGCCTGCTCTGAGGCAGTGTTAATTTTGACGGCAAATTTCAATTTAGTCTTAGTTTTTGTTGTATTTTAGTCATCTGAATTGTTTTAGTTTTAGTCGACTGAATCTCCAGTAGATTTTAGTCGACTAAATCTCCAATAGATTTTAGTCGACTAAAATCTAAGTGGTTTAGTTATGGTGTAATGCATTATTTAAGTATGTCTCTATAATTTGCAAACTCATTATATACTCCAGGAGTAAACATAACACCTGTTATTATTTATGGTATTAAGGTTTAAACATGCAATACAGACACAGATTTAGCCGTTGTGATATATAACATCTTTATTAAACTTAAAATTAAATAAAACCAAGTTTCATAAACAAACAGAAGTGCAACTTTAAAATATAAAAAAACAAAACTGTAAACTGTATTGCCCAATATAAAAACGTTTAACAGTTCTCTGTTATTAATTAAAACAAGTATCAAGTAACTCAACACAACAAAAAGTTTCTGCAGCTAGCACAGGCACAGCATAACTTAAACCCATACTCATGGGTTATGCTTATTTCTATAGGAAGAATCAATTGATTGTTCACAAATTCTAAACATTTTTTGCAATGATATTAGCACTGCTCTAGAACTTCCAAACTCATTATATACTCCTGGAGTAAAGGTTTATTAACCTGTTTTTATTTATGGTATTAAGGTTTGAACATGCAATACAGATATAACAGATTTAACTGTTGTGGTATATAACATGTCTTGATTTATCTTAAAATGTATTAAAATTAAGTTTCATAAATTTGACAAAAGAACAGTAATTTGATATGGATTGATTACAAAACTTTGCATAAAATGTTTTTGTCAGCAAATTTTGATTTAGTTTTAGTCATAGTCTTTTGACTAAAATGTCATTTTGATTTAGTTTTAGTCATAGTCTTTTGACTAAAATGCCATTTTAGTTTTAGTCGTATTTTAGTCATCAGAATTTCTTTAGTTTTATACTCATTTTAGTCTAGTTTTAGTCAACGAAATTAACATTGCTCTGAGGCAGCGGACAGGCATCGCCAGAAATCAACCTGATCCAATACGATCGGGTTAATTGACACCCCCTGCTAGCGGCCGATTGGCTGCAAATCTGCAGGGGGTGGTATTGCACCAGCTGTTCACTAGAACTGCTGGTACAATGATAAATGCCGAGAGCGTATGCTGTCGGCATTTATTGATGTGCAGCGGACATGATCCGCAATATGGGATCATGTCAGCTCGCATCATGATAAATAGGCCCCATAGTATACTCAAATATGTTCTACTCTTTGATGTGCTCCCAAAGGTGCATTTTACCCATTGCAGTGTATTAAATTGCTTACAAATAGCTAATTTACCTTTATTTTTGTTATTTGAAATAGCTGATTTTGCCTGTTGTATCCCATAAATCTTAAACTATGCTACTGGTAAAACAAGTAATTGGAAACCCACTTTACAGTGCACTGGCCCTTTAAGTGGATGAGCTCTCTGTATCCTACAAACAGTATTAGAGGAGTAGCGTGAGATCCCAGCTGGGTATACTGACTGAATTATGTTTAAGTAAACACAGAGAATAGTTTAGAAAACATCCTAATATATTTGTCTAAAGGTTAACAAAATTAAAGTGTATGTTAATACTTCTATATATTTAATTAAAACATATACAACTTCCAGATGTATTCAGTGCAGGGGTTTACATTGTAAAGTGAATGCTATTTCCTCTTCAGTAGTGGAAATTATTGATAAGAATAGAGCGTAAAACCATCGCACTGTTTGAGAATATAATCTAAAGTAAACATTTGTCCTGGGAAACATCCAAGATTAGACAAGGTAATTGGGTTATTGGCATATGACACTTGTGATAAGAGGGTGCTTCAGAGGCGCAATCTCAACAACTACTGATTGAATAGACTTGGTTGACCAACTCACTGAATGATGTACATGCTGCGTCCCATCTGAGTTCAGTGGTTGTAGCTTGGCTCTTGCACCCTACCAAATCTGCAGCTTTTCCTGACTTTAAAGTGATGGTAAATCCAAACATTTAAAAAAAAAAAAAAAATCAACAACTTGTGTTTGTGTTCTGTAGGAGCCAATCACCTGCAACTCTCAAATAGGACTTTGCCTATGTGTTTAACACCTTACAAGGGCCAGTAATATAAGAATCAAATTACAGCACTTAAAGGGACAGTCTACACTGCAGCTGTACTTACATTATTGTAATGCTTGCCTCATTGTCGGATAACAAATTAAGAGCATGCAATTATTGTATAAGGATGTCCCTTTAATAAAATCTTAGCCCTTCATATTTTTAATTTAAAGAGTGGAGAGAGATGGGATTTCACGGTGAAGATGGTCCAACATCTATGCATGAACTTGCTGTTGTAAAAGGACTTTTTTTTCTAGTATACAACTTACTGGCATCAACACAATAAATAAAATAATATTTCAAGCTGGTAAACCTAGGCTAAACTATGGTAGCACCAAGTAATGGAGACTAAAAATGTGCTCTTTTTTTTTTCTTCAAAATTGAAACAATTAATATTATTATAATTATCATGTATTTGTGTGGTGCCACAAAATTCCGTAATGCTGGGTATAATAAAAAAAAGTATTGGCATATTAATCAGTCTGCTCTTGTGTCCGGTTGTATATATCTTCATGGAGGTCTTTAATCTTTGTATATGCTCCATCACTAAGTCATTGGAAGTATGGCCTGAAAAATACCTCCTGATTCCTGTTCTGTCCCGATAACAGCAGTATATATAGGTGACAACCTTTTGTCAAGCATGTTTTTAGGGACCACTATTAGACCAGGAAATTATGCTATTAAAATCTGACCACAGCTTATGTTTCTGCAGCTCTGTGGTTTGAACTGAGACATCTGTATTCAGTTTCCAGGTGTTTTGCATTTTTACCTTTTAGGGTTTCCTGTGGACTCCCTAACAGGCCCGATTTTGAGGATATCTGAACTGGAGCACAGGTGAAATTATCAGCGGATTAGTAAACATGGTTATTTTACCTGCTCTCATCCAAGGTAATCCTGAAAATATGGCCAATTGGGGAGGACTGAGCACAGATTTAAAAAAACTGCTCTATACTGATCAATTATATGCCTTTTCTTGTTGTCTTCCTTTTTTATCTCCTCTTTCTGGCAAAAAAAACTAAAAAAAAGTCTATATTTCCAACATTGGTACTTGCAGCTTGGGATGATAACATTCCTATAGGGAGTGTCATGGAAGGTTATGTGAATACTGAAAAGCCCATCCAGAAAAATATATTCATATTGGAGCTTTGCAGGGACATAAACGTCAATATGATTCAGACAGAGCATCCAGTCTTTCCAATTTATTTTCCAGTGTGTACGTGAGCCTGTGTTTGGCTGGAGGCTGTCACATGATACAGAGGACAGGGAAATAAAAGTATGTTTTGGAAATTGTCAGAAATAAATGATGCTAAGTTGAAAATCATAGCAAGTGTTGCTGCGTTGTGGTTTTTTATGCATTTATTGATTTTTTTTCAATTTTAATGTACATAATTGTTACTCTGCTGTAGATTAAAGTAAACGTAAAAAGAAACAGATTGTGTTTAAAAAAAACAACAACACTTATTTGTTTTCTTGCAAAATGAGCACTTAGAAAATTCTCAATGTATTCCCAAGCGTTTAGGTCACATGATTTTGCAGCAGAAGTCCTATATTGATCATAGACAATAAACTGACTGGAGCTATTTTATGGTATCTCCTAGCAACGCTTCTAACGAACCCGTTGCCTTCCTGTTAAAGGCTCCTCCCCCTTGAGGGGCTGGGACAGGAAGTAAAGGGCACTGTAGACATTGTTAAAAAAAAGGATTTAAAGGTAAAATCCTTTTAAAATGATGACTAATACATATTGCAATGATTTATATTAAGTATAAGCCACTGCTTAGTGCTTTTTTGTTACTACAATGAAACATACCGTTTAACATCCCTTTAATTAAACATTAGACTTTGAACATTACAGGGTAACAGATGGTCTATTTTGGATACAAATGAAGATTGTGGAAAAAAACATGTTTTCTCCAACATAGGTGTGTCCGGTCCACGGCGTCATCCTTACTTGTGGGATATTCTCTTCCCCAACAGGAAATGGCAAAGAGCCCAGCAAAGCTGGTCACATGATCCCTCCTAGGCTCCGCCTACCCCAGTCATTCTCTTTGCCGTTGTACAGGCAACATCTCCACGGAGATGGCTTAGAGTTTTTTAGTGTTTAACTGTAGTTTTTATTATTCAATCAAGAGTTTGTTATTTTAAAATAGTGCTGGTATGTACTATTTACTCAGAAACAGAAAAGAGATGAAGATTTCTGTTTGTATGAGGAAAATGATTTTAGCACCGTAACTAAAATCCATGGCTGTTCCACACAGGACTGTTGAGAGCAATTAACTTCAGTTGGGGGAACAGTGTGCAGTCTCTTACTGCTTGAGGTATGACACATTCTAACAAGACGATGTAATGCTGGAAGCTGTCATTTTCCCTATGGGATCCGGTAAGCCATGTTTATTAAGATAGTAAATAAGGGCTTCACAAGGGCTTATTAAGACTGTAGACTTTTTCTGGGCTAAATCGATTCATTATTAACACATATTTAGCCTTGAGGAATCATTTATTCTGGGTATTTTGATATGATTATATCGGCAGGCACTGTTTTTGACTCCTTATTCTTTAGGGGCTTTCCCTAATCATAGTCAGAGCCTCATTTTCGCGCCGGTATGGCGCACTTGTTTTTGAGGACAGCATGGCATGCAGCTGCATGTGTGTGGAGCTCTGATACATAGAAAAGTCTTTCTGAAGGCATCATTTGGTATCGTATTCCCCTTTGGGCTTGGTTGGGTCTCAGCAAAGCAGATTCCAGGGACTGTAAAGGGGTTAAATATAAAAACTGCTCCGGTTCCGTTATTTTAAGGGTTAAAGCTTCCAAATTTGGTGTGCAATACTTTTAAGGCTTTAAGACACTGTGGTGAAATTTTGGTGAATTTTGAACAATTCCTTCATACTTTTTCGCAATTGCAGTAATAAAGTGTGTTTAGTTTAAAATTTAAAGTGACAGTAACGGTTTTATTTTAAAACGTTTTTTGTGCTTTGTTATCAAGTTTATGCCTGTTTAACATGTCTGAACTACCAGATAGATTGTGTTCTGACTGTGGGGAAACCAAGGTTCCTTCTCATTTAACTATATGTATTTTATGTCATAAAAAATTTTAGTAAAAATGATGCCCAAGATGATTCCTCAAGTGAGGGGAGTAAGCATGGTACTGCATCATCCCCTCCTTCGTCTACACCAGTCTTGCCCATACAGGAGGCCCCTAGTACATCTAGTGCGCCAATACTCCTTACTATGCAACATTTAACGGCTGTAATGGATAATTCTATCAAAAACATTTTAGCCAATATGCCCGCTTATCAGCGAAAGCGCGACTGCTCTGTTTTAGAAAATTCTGTAGAGCATGAGAACGCTGATGATATGGTTTCTGAAGGGCCCCTACACCAGTCTGAGGGGGCCAGGGAGGTTTTGTCTGAGGGAGAAATTTCAGATTCAGGAAACATTTCTCAACAAGCTGAACCTGATGTGATTACTTTTAAATTTACGTTGGAACATCTCCGCGCTCTGCTTAAGGAGGTGTTATCCAATTTGGATGATTGTGATTATCTGGTCATTCCAGAACCACTATGTAAAATGGAAAAGTTCTTAGAGAGGGCCCCCCGAAGCTTTTCCTATATCCAAGCGGGTGGCGTACATTGTTAGTAAAGAATGGGACAGGCCCGGTATACCTTTAGTACCTCCCCCCATATTTATAAAATTGTTTTCCTATAGTCGACTCCAGAAAGGACTGATGGCAGACAGTCCCCAAGGTCGAGGGGGCGGTTTCTACTCTACACAAGCGCGCCACTATACCCATAGAAGATAGTTGTGCTTTCCAAGATCCTATGGATAAAAAAATAGAAGGTCTGCTAAAGATGTTTGTTCAGCAAGGTTCCCTTCTACAACCAATTGCATGCATTGTCCCTGTCACTGCAGCCGCGTGTTTCTAGTTTGATGAGCTAGGAAAGGCGATTATTAGTAATTCTCCTTCTTATGAGGAGATTATGGACAGAATTCGTGCTCTTAATTGGCTAATTCTTTCACCCTAGACGCCACCTTGCAATTGGCTAGGTTAGCGGCGAAAAAATGCTGGGTTTGCTATTGTGGCGCAGAGCGCTTTGGTTAAAATCTTGGGCAGCGGATGCGTCTTCCAAGAACAAATTGCTTGACATTCCTTTCAAGGGGAAAACACTCTTTGGCCCTGACTTGAAAGAGATTATCTCTGATATCACTGGGGGCAAGGGCCACGCCCTTCCTCAGGATAGGTCTTTTCAAGACCAAAAATAAACCTAAGTTTCGTCCCTTTCGCAGAAACGGATCAGCCCCAAGGGCTACGTCCTCTAAGCAGGAAGGTAATACTTCTCAAGCCAATCCAGCCTGGAGACCTATGCAAGGCTGGAACAAAGGAAAGCAGGCCAGGAAACCTGCCACTGCTACCAAGACAGCATGAAATGCGGGCCCCCGATCCGGGACCGGATCTGGTGGGGGGCAGACTCTCTCTCTTCGCTCAGGCTGGGGCAAGAGATGTTCTGGATCCTTGGGCGCTAGAAATAGTCTCCCAAGGTTATTCTCTGGAGTTCAAGGGGCTTCCTCCAAGGGGGAGGTTCCACAGGTCTCAGTTGTCTTCAGACCACATAAGAAGACAGGCATTCTTACATTGGGTAGAAGACCTGCTAAAAATGGGAGTGATTCATCCTGTTCCATTAGGAGAACAAGGGATGGGGTTCTACTCCAATCTGTTCATAGTTCCCAAAAAAGAGGGAACGTTCAGACCAATCTTAGATCTCAAGATCTTGAACAAGTTTCTCAAGGTTCCATCGTTCAAGATGGAAACCATTCGCACACTTCTTCCTTCCATCCAGGAAGGTCAATTCATGACCAAGGTGGATTTCAAGGATGCGTATCTACATATTCCTATCCACAAGGAACATCATCGGTTCCTAAGGTTTGCATTCCTGGACAAGCATTTCCAGTTCGTGGCGTTTTCTTTCGGATTAGCCACTGCTCCTAGGATTTTCTCATAGGTACTAGGGTCCCTTCTGGCGGTGCTAAGACCAAGGGGCATTGCTGTAGTACCTTACTTGGACGACATTCTGATTCGAGCGTCGTCCCTTCCTCAAGTAAAGGCTCACACGGACATTGTCCTGGCCTTTCTCAGATCTCACGGATGGAAAGTGAACGTGGAAAAGAGTTCTCTATCTCCGTCAACGAGGGTTCCCTTCTTGGGAACTATAATAGACTCCTTAGAAATGAGGATTTTTCTGACAGAAGCCAGAAAAACAAAACTTCTAGACTCTTGTCGGATACTTCATTCCGTTCCTCTTCCTTCCATAGCGCAGTGCATGGAAGTGATAGGTTTGATGGTAGCGGCAATGGACATAGTTCCTTTTGTGCGCATTCATCTAAGACCATTACAACTGTTCATGCTCAGTCAGTGGAATGGGGACTATTCAGACTTGTCTCCGAAGATACAAGTAAATCAGAGGACCAGAGACTCTTTCCGTTGGTGGCTGTCCCTGGACAACCTGTCACAAGGGATGACCTTCCGCAGACCAGAGTGGGTCATTGTCACGACCGACGCCAGTCTGATGGGCTGGGGCGCGGTCTGGGGATCCCTGAAAGCTCAGGGTCTTTGGTCTCGGGTAGAATCTCTTCTACCGATAAATATTCTGGAACTGAGAGCGATATTCAATGCTCTCAAAGCTTGGCCTCAGTTAGCGAGGGCCAAGTTCATACATCAACCATCAGGGGGGAACAAGGAGTTCCCTAGCGATAGAAGAAGTGACCAAAATCATTCTATGGGCGGAGTCTCACTCCTGCCACCTGTCTGCTATCCACATCCCAGGAGTGGAAAATTGGGAAGCGGATTTTCTGAGTCGTCAGACATTGCATCCGGGGGAGTGGGAACTCCATCCGGAAATCTTTGCCCAAGTCACTCAACCGTGGGGCATTCCAGACATGGATCTGATGGCCTCTCGTCAGAACTTCAGAGTTCCTTACTACGGGTACAGATCCAGGGATCCCAAGGCGGCTCTAGTGGATGCACTAGTAGCACCTTGGACCTTCAAACTAGCTTATGTGTTCCCGCCGTTTCCTCTCATCCCCAGGCTGGTAGCCAGGATCAATCAGGAGAGGGCGTCGGTGATTTTGATAGCTCCTGCGTGGCCACGCAGGACTTGGTATGCAGATCTGGTGAATATGTCATCGGCTCCACCATGGAAGCTACCTTTGAGACGAGACCTTCTTGTTCTAGGTCCGTTCGACCCACTCCAGCTGACTGCTTGGAGATTGAACGCTTGATCTTATCAAAGCGAGGGTTCTCAGATTCTGTTATTAATACTCTTGTTCAGGCCTGAAAGCCTGTAACCAGAAAAATTACCACATTATTTGGTATATCTGTTGGTGTGAATCTGCAGGATTCCCTTGGGACAAGGTTAAGATTCCTAAGAGTCTATCCTTCCTTCGAGAAGGATTGGAAAAAGGATTATCTGCAAGTTCCTTGATGGGACAGATTTCTGCCTTGTCTGTGTTACTTCACAAAAAGCTGGCAGCTGTGCCAGATGTTCTAGCCTTTGTTCAGGCTCTGGTTAGAATCAAGCCTGTTTACAAAATTTTGACTCCTCCTTGGAGTCTCAACCTAGTTCTTTCAGTTCTTCAGGGGGTTCCGTTTGAACCCTTACATTCCGTTGATATTAAGTTATTATCTTGGAAAGTTTTGTTTTTGGTTGCAATTTCTTCTGCTAGAAGAGTTTCAGAATTATCTGCTCTGCAGTGTTCTTCTCCTTATCTGGTGTTCCATGCAGATAAGGTGGTTTTGCGTACTAAACCTGGTTTTCTTCCAAAAGTTGTTTCTAACAAAAACATTAACCAGGAGATAGTTGTGCCTTCTTTGTGTCCTAATCCAGTTTCAAAGAAGGAACGTTTGTTGCACAACTTGGATGTAGTTCGTGCTCTCAAATTTTACTTAGCAGCTACTAAGGATTTCAGACAAACTTTGTCTTTGTTTGTTGTTTATTCTGGTAAACGGAGAGGTCAAAAAGCAACTTCTACCTCTCTCTCCTTCTGGATTAAAAGCATTATCCGATTGGCTTATGAGACTGCCGGACGGCAGTCTCCTGAAAGAATCACAGCTCACTCCACTAGGGCTGTGGCTTCCACATGGGCCTTCAAGAACGAGGCTTCTGTTGATCAGATATGTAAGGCAGCGACTTGGTCTTCACTGCACACTTTTTCTAAATTTTACAAATTTGATACTTTTGCTTCTTCTGAGGCTATTTTTGGGAGAAAGGTTTTGCAAGCCGTGGTGCCTTCCATTTAGGTGACCTGATTTGCTCCCTCCCTTCATCCGTGTCCTAAAGCTTTGGTATTGGTTCCCACAAGTAAGGATGACGCCGTGGACCGGACACACCTATGTTGGAGAAAACAGAATTTATGTTTACCTGATAAATTACTTTCTCCAACGGTGTGTCCGGTCCACGGCCCGCCCTGGTTTTTTTAATCAGGTCTGATAATTTATTTTCTTTAACTACAGTCACCACGGTAACATATGGTTTCTCCTATGCAAATATTCCTCCTTAACGTCGGTCGAATGACTGGGGTAGGCGGAGCCTAGGAGGGATCATGTGACCAGCTTTGCTGGGCTCTTTGCCATTTCCTGTTGGGGAAGAGAATATCCCACAAGTAAGGATGACGCCGTGGACCGGACACACCGTTGGAGAAAGTAATTTATCAGGTAAACATAAATTCTGTTTTTGCTTCCTTTAGTTGTGTTGCTTTGTTGTTCTTTGTTGCACTCATTAAAAGGACATTAACATGACATTAACATGACTTGACAAATCCTGTGAGAATGTGAGCCATGTAAATGACCTCCCTGTATTCTGGCTACTTCGACTCAAATAAACCAGGGGTTGAGATATATATATACACACACATGCATTCAATATGGCACCTTTCCTAGTGCTTACATTACCACTATTGAAGATGTGATTCCCTATGCTCCTTAGCTGAAAATAAAATTATATGAAGACGTTTTTGCCACCTGCATTTTCAGTACAGCACTGTCATACCGTGTACAGCAGGGGTTCTCAAACTGTGCGACTTCAAGGCCCGGTAAAGTGCGGAGTATTTATACACAATACACACACACACTGCTGTTAGTGGTTTCATTTTACATATAAATATCTATTAAATACAAAACTTATTGGTGTCAGTGGGATATAGGGGTATGTGTTAGTATAGCTTAAATACCAACTTCATTGGTGTCAGTGGGCTTACTTACCTGAGGTCCAATCCTCCTTCTCCTCGTCATGCTGCCATTGAACCACTGCTACATGCGCAAAAGTTGTCATGCACTATGGCACTCTGACAGGCCCGTCTGGTATTTCAGATGTGTGGAGCGTGGCCTGTCAGAGTGAGCAGTGGGGGTAGTCGTGGTCAGGTAGTGGGCTGCGGCCTGGCTGTTGAGAAACAGTGGTGTACTGGAAGTGTATGTCTGTGTGCAGGAGGGGTGTTTCAGCTTACAGCTTTTCTGAAAGCAGTTTTCACACACACAGGAAAAAGCAATTCACATTAACCTTTTCCAAGCTGAGAAAACAATACCACCTCTGCGGGGTAGCCAATCCAGGTATCAACTACTCCACATGATTGCATCATGACAATCTCCCCTTTTAAAATGGTGGAAATAGGGTGTCAGCCCACGCTGATCCCCTATGTCAACTTAAATCCTAGTCTTTCCTTGTTCATAAGACCAGATCTGCCCTTTTTTGCATACTCTCTGCATTCATTTGCTCCCTGTAACAATTAGCATCAGCTGACACAATTTCTCTCGTGGAGGACATTTCTTTGCAGGATATCACACACTCGCTCTCACTCATAAAGGGATCTAGCACTCCCTCAGGGTAACTCACTAGGGGACTAAGATAAATTCTTTCTATGCTTAGGCCAGATACTGCACTGTTCACATCTACCTCAGTATGCTCTGTAGGAGTAGCCGGTTCATTAGTCACTGCAGCTACATCTCCCTCCCCCTCTTCTTCACATCTGCCATTCCTGTAGGGGAGGTCCACAGCCACACCCAGGGTCCCATCTTGTTTTACTCTCTGTAACAGGTCAGGATGTACTCTGACCCCTACACCAGCGATGCCATTCACTCCTCCTTGCATATGCAATGCTGGTTCTAGCACCGAAGGGTATACACACTTAGTCTGCCCTTCTGCCCAGCCCTGCTGCTCTCTCACATTCCCACACACTGCATCAGGCATCCCATTGTCACAATCAATGGCAGTATAACCCTTTTCACTGGTACAATACAGTACTGGTACAGGTTCAGATAAATCATCATTAACCCTAGGCTCTCCCTCCCAACGCCCAGGTTCAATAGAAGCAACATTGTTACAAACATTTTCAATACATCCCTCCCTAGGCTCTCCCTCCCAGCGCCCAGGTTAAATAGAAGTAACATTGTCACAAACATTTTCAATACATCCCTCTTCATCAGAACAAGACATTACTGGTGTACACACAGGCAGAGCTGCATTAACCCTCAGCCCCCCCCCCCCCCCCCCAGCAATCATGTTCAAGGGAATCATCCTTTATCCTTTGGTGGGATACCTCCAGCTCTGGTGCAGCTGTGTCCATCCCCAGCCTCCCCTCTGGGTCCCCCAAAGTTTCACACAGTATCTCAGTTGGTGCAGGGCCTTCTACTGGCCCTTCCAGGTTGCAGGTGTTGTCTTCTGGGGCGTACCTCCAAAGCATCCGGCCCACATCATCCCCCAGCAAAACAGGGATATCCGCAGAAATCCCCACCTCCTGCAAACCTTTTCCCACACCCCAATCCAGGGGCACACATGCTGCAGGGCACTCCCCGCAAACTTCTTCATTATCCACAGTCTCTCCTGGGATAATATCCTCTGCTACTTCAGGGCGCACCAAGCGATATCCAGCCCCAGTGTCCTGAAGTCTCATGGTCACACAGTCTCCCTCTGTGACACTCTGCAGATTACCTTCTGATCCACCCACAAACAAAGCTGCTGCAGGTTTCCCTGCTGTATTCCCACCCCAGACTGCATGTTGAGGTTTCTCCTTGGTGGGGCAGGCAAAACTTAGATGCCCAAACTCATGGCACCAAATGCATGGGCAGGTATCCCCCTTGCCCAATGCAACTTCTGCCCCCTTGATGGGAGATGTTCCAGGGGAAGGTACTTCTGTAGAATCGGTTGTCCATTGCTGGCACATTCCCTCCCTCCAGGGAGGTGATACAGCTTGCACAGTGGAACACTTGGCTACTGGGGCTTCGTTGTTAGTGCTGTCTGTAGCCCCTGCTGCTGAAGCGGGTTCCATTCCCAGGAGCACTCTTCTGGCCAACAGGCTCACTGTCTGGCAAATATATTGCAAAAATTCTGGGTACAGGAAAGGTGCCTCGGTTATAGTAAACCTAAAAACCTCTAGCACAAGTCTCCGCTGGGTATCCCTTATAGCTATTTCGTGCTCTCTTTTTCTCTCAGCAGCTTCTCTCTCTCTTTTATTCTCTCAGCAGCCTCTCTCTCTTCTCCTCTTGATACTTGAGGATCAGTTCCCTTCTTAGTTTGGGTTCAACATTCCCCAAGTATCTGAGTGCTGTCTGTAGCTCAGACTCCATGACACTTACAGGGTTAACAGCACCAGGTAACAGTCCTTGGGCTACAGGAGGGTCAACAGTGTTGGGTACCAGGTCTTGAGTTAAAGCTTCCACAGTAACTCTTTCTGTGACTGTTTCAAACTCTGTTGTGAGGCCCTCTGCCTCCAGTAATTTCAGTATCAGCTGTTCTTTCCCTTTGCCAAGAATAGTAATTCCTCTTTTCTTGCAAAGAAACTCCAGAGACCATTCAGGCATTCTCCTATATTCTTCCATACTGATTGTAGCAACAAACAACAAGAGGGAGGGAAAAAGAATTGTTTCTTTGCACTGTATGTCTCTCTAATTAGGCACTAAGTTCTGTCTTTGGGAAATTACACAGAAACATGTAATTTCTTTTAGTACTATAAAAATAGCACTAAAAAAACTCTAATATATCCCCACCGCTGCCAGCCAGTTTGTGACAAATCAAACCTTCTCAGCGTCACAATAGAGGGGTGTGGGCATGAAGGGGTTAATGGCACACAGCTCTGGTTCCCTTATCCTTGCAACTCTGCAAAAGGGATACCACATTAGCCCCCAGATCTTGTCCACACTGCTCTAATTAACAATTTCCCTGCTGCCACCACCAAAACTTTTTAAATTAAAGGGGAGTTTTGGGGAACCCCTAAAAACTCACACTATTTAATACTTAGGTAATGTGCCTTTAACCTTGTCTCAACAGGAGTGTGAATTTGGATATAAGAGCCCAAAAGACAGAATGAGATTTTCTACGTGTTTAATAACAAAAATATCAATACAGGTTACACAGTGCAAAATTATAAAGACATTCAAAATAACATACAAATGCAAAGCTACAGTTCTTTAAAAAGAATAGGGGACATAAAAAATAGAAACACAATTTCTTACTTATTACCAAGTTCCTTTAGATATGTGGAGAGCTGCCATTCCAGATGTTTAGTGGTTTGGTCCCAAGGGCAGTTCTGACTAAAAAGTCTCTCTCTTGCATACTTGAACCAATTTCTATTTGTCTTGTCAAAGACAACGCCCGGGTTATAATTTACAACGAGTGCAACCAATTGTAAAGAAGTCTTAGCTTCCACTATCAGCCTCCAAGAGGAGGAGCGTTCTGCATTCCTACACACAGTTACACTACTAAGGAGGGGGGGGGGGTTTCAGCTTACAGCTTTTATGAAAGCAGTTTTCACACACACAGGCAAAAGCAATTCACATTAACCTTTTTCCAAGCTGAGAACACAATACCACCTCTGCGGGGTAGCCAATCCAGGTATCAACTACTCCACATGATTGCATCATGACATATATATATGCAGTATATGTGTGTGTGTGTTTGTATGTATATATATATATATATATATATATGTGTGTGTTTGTGTGTGTATATTTATATATATATATATATATATATATATATATATATATATATATATATATATATAAACAAAAAGAGCAAAGGTACAGCACTGTAAAGCCAATTTAAGTCTGTGTCTTTTAAGTGCACAGGGAAAAAAAGGGGTCCTGCAGCCCCTAGGGTGTAGACAAAGCAAAACAATATTCCCAGCACTATTTCTTAAAGATAACATCATTTATTGAAGTTTCAGAGAATAAAGCAACAGCTACGTTTTGGGCCTACATACCCCTTACTCATGAGTAAGGGCTATGTAGGCCCGAGACGTAGCTGTTTTATTCTTTAAAACTTCAATAAAGGATGTTATCCTAAAGAAACAGTGCTGGGAATACTCTTTTGCTTTATATATATATGTGTGTATATATAAATATATATATATATATATATATATATATATATATATATATATATATAAATTATTTATTTAACATGCGTCTTGCTTTACAACTGCTGCAACTCCATAATTGTTTATTGCAACGTGACAGCTCATTTACATCTGACCACTGCAAATAGACAGCAAGTTATTAATTCAGCTCTCAGTTACTGTATATAAACTAGGCATATAATAATACTTACATTCCCCTTTGTATTGTGTTTTGCTAAGCTTACTTTCTCAGTTACTGTATATAAAGTAGTCATATAAGAATACTTACATTCCCCTTTGTATTGTGTTTTGCTAAGCTTACTTTCTCAGTTACTGTATATAAAGTAGTCATATAAGAATACTTACATTTCCCTTTGTATTGTGTTTTGCTAAGCTTATTTTCTCAGTTACTGTATATGAAGTAGGCATATAACAATACTTACACTTCCCTTTGTATTGTGTTTTGCTAAGCTTACTTTCTCAGTTACTGTATATAAAGTAGTCATATAAGAATACTTACATTTCCCTTTGTATTGTGTTTTGCTAAGCTTGCTTTCTCAGTTACTGTATATGAAGTAGGCATATAAAAATACTTGCGTTCCCCTTTGTATTGTGTTTTGCCAAGCTTACTTTCTTGGTTACTGTATAAACTAGGAATATAAGAATACTTACATTTCCCTTTGCAATGTGTTTTCCAAACTTACATTCTCTGTTACTGTATATAAAGTAGGCATATAAGAATACTTACATTTCCCTTTGTATTGTGTTTTGCCAAGCTTACGTTCTCAGTTACTGTATATAAAGTAGTCCTATAAGAATACTTACATTTCCCTTTGTATTGTGTTTTGCCAAGCTTACGTTCTCAGTTACTGTATATAAAGTAGTCCTATAAGAATACTTACATTTCCCTTTGTATTGTGTTTTGCCAAGCTTACGTTCTCAGTTACTGTATATAAAGTAGTCATATAAGAATACTTACATTTCCCTTTGTATTGTGTTTTGCCAAGCTTACGTTCTCAGTTACTGTATATAAAGTAGTCCTATAAGAATACTTACATTTCCCTTTGTATTGTGTTTTGCCAAGCTTACGTTCTCAGTTACTGTATATAAAGTAGGCATATAAGAATACTTACATTTCCCTTTGTATTGTGTTTTGCCAAGCTTACTATCTCAGTTACTTTTCATTGCAAGGTTTTGCTCTTTCTTTGAAGTCCCATCTGTCACATCATATTATATTCATTGCCAGTCAAGGACATATCCCTTGTCCCTAGATACTTTTTGGTACTAGCAGGAAATGCTTTGGGTGGTGTTGTCACATCTTCATTCTATAGCTTGGAATTGTGTATTTATGGTAATTTCCAACTTAAGACATGCAAAATATATTTTATTTCTAGATATAGGAGTAATCTCCACAGTAATTCCGTATCTCTTTGCTTTTAGCTGACAGGTATTTCAAAATCGTTTCCATTTACTGTGTGTTGACAAAAACATCACTTTTATTTTTCTGCTGTTTCTGTAGTCTGACATTTTGGACAACAGGGTAAAAGAACATACAGGCTATGTCAGGTTTTCTGCACTTTTATTGGTAATGTATATTTTCTTTGCAGATTCTTACCCACAATCCTTTGCTCTGGTGGAAGCATTTTTTGCAGAGGTTTTCTGTTGACAAAAAAAACAATGTGCTGCACAATTATATGTTTTTGTTTCTTTGGGTGGTAAGGTTATAGGTTTACTTAATTAATTACACAAATGTAAAGTACCGCTCTGGAGCCACAGAGAACTGCTGGTCCCAAGCGGAAACTGCTGCTGAGCCAGTCAGCACTGATAGTTGCACAGCTGGGTTGGGTCAGCAGCAGTTTCCTGTTGGGACCAGGAGTTCACTGAAGCTCCTGAGCTACACATTGACTGTGTTTTACCTGTGTTTGTAAGGGTTAAACACACAGCATTGCAAGATCGCTATTCTCTCCTTTAATGTGTTCCCAATGATTCATTTCACCAGCTCCTTTACCTTTGTGTCATTTGAAATAGCTGCTTATGCCTGCTGTAACCCACGCCTATACTGAAAATTTGTGTAAACGAAAGATATGAGAACAAATCAACTTCCCAATGAGTGGTGGAAGATATAGTTACTAAAATTACAATTATTCTCTTGTAGTATTGGGTTTTATATTATACAGACAAAGATAAGATACAGAAGTCTCTCTGTGTATAAAGAAAATAAGATAAAGAGGTCTGCTTTACCTACAAGTTCAGCCCATTTGATTGGATTATGGTTACAAAGAGCAAAAACAGCTAATTCATATACAAAAATAAACATAAAAGTTAATTCCTCGTACATTTTATACCCTGCAGCTGGTTTAACAAGTCATTGGTGCCATTTGTAAAATACACTGTCCCTTTGAATCTGATCTTAGAGCTTTCCGTGTCACTCTTGCCCCTTTTACTCTCAACCCACCCACAACCCTGAAATCTAGCTGTGCCCCCTTTGAACCTAGTATAAACTCAGATTTCTTCAGGAAGTGTATAATTATATTACTGTCCTGATTATAAGGTTTACAGTTTAAAATACAACTATGGTAAGAGCAGAGAGACTACGCAATTTTCATCTGTCTTTAAATGACATGTTTCTGTAGAAATCATACAACCTAGAAATATGCTTCTTTTTTTGCAAGAACGTATTGATTTGAGGTTGTGATATAATTTAATGGCATAACTGCAGAATGTTTAATGCATATATTCAGAGTGCACTGAGTGTTTGAAATGAGTTGTCTCTGCTATACATGTGCTGCTTCAGAGAGATTTGTAAACTGTATAATCATTTATGAAGTGCTGTCACTTTGTCACATGGAAGTTGTCAAAACTTAGACAGAATCCTCTTACAGTGTAAAGAAATACAATACAAGCTAGAATTTTAAATAGACAGTTGAGTACTGTGGAAGAGATGATCCACAAATGTGTGATGTGGCTTTTTTGTTACACCCTGATACAGGGCTTGCCAGATCAATGGCGCCTTGGCGCTTAAAGGACCAGCCACCACATTAGATTTGCATAATAAACAAATGCAAGATAACAAGACAATGCAATAGCACTTAGTCTGAACTTCAAATGAGTAGTAGATTTTTTTTATAACAAATTTCAAAATTATGTATATTTCCACTCCCCTTGTACCATGTGATGGCAATCATCCAATCACAAATGTATACGTATAGTCTGAATTCTTGCACATGCTGGTGACTCAAAAATTGTAAATATAAAAGACTGTGCACATTTTTTTTTTTCAATGGAAGTAAATTGTAAAGTTTTTTAAAATGACATGCTGTATCTGAATCATGAAAATGTAATTTAACCTGAGTGTCCCTTTAACAATTGGCGCAAAGATTTGCAAGCCTTGATTTGCCCCCACTGCCTGGCTGCAATGCATACTGCTTAATAGAAAAAACAATTCTAAGCATTCCATATGCATTTCAGAAAAGCTTGTTGTGATGTTGCCGCACTACATCTACGGTAAGCCACTACTGTGTGTTTCTGGCATTAATGGAATTAAACTATTACTATAAGTGTTTTATACAGTAGTGATTGAACCCCTTCATTTGTGTGATATATGTATTTATGTAGATAGATTTACATGTTTGCTTGTGAACACCTTTCACTTGAGTTTATAGTGGGTTCCCTTTTTGTCTGTGGGATGTGATTATGATGTATACAATTGCTAGTATCAAGAGTCTGTATAGCTCAGGGTATAGATTTCCTTGCTTTTATGTTATACCCCACATGTTCAGATCTCACTCGGGGCAATTATTTATTTATTTTTAAATAATATTAAAGCTGAAATGACAAAACTTGCAAAGATATTTGCATCATGTTGTATGTTAAAGTGTTTAGTTTATGTATGAACAATTATTTGCTTGAGTAAACTTAAACATGTGGGTGCAGCACATTTAATGATAAAAAAGTAAAACTTAAATGATTCAGATAGAGCATGTCATTTTAAGACACTTATACATTATGTTGTACACACTAAGGGGGAGCTGTAGTACACCAGAAACTAATGAGAAAAGCTAATGCACCCAGAAGGATAGAAACGTGTGCAGGTTTTCCAGATTGCAGGATGCCATATCTAGGTGCCAGGATATCGTATATTGGTGCCAGGGTGTCACATTTAGATGCTAGGGTGAGTATGCCACATCTTGGGGCCAGAGTACCATATCTAGGTGCCAGGATATCGTATATTGGTGCCAGGGTGTCACATTTAGATGCTAGGGTGAGTATGCCACATCTTGGGGCCAGGGTACCATATCTAGGTGCCAGGATATCGTATATTGGTGCCAGGGTGTCACATTTAGATGCTAGGATGAGTATGCCACATCTTGAGGCCAGGGTACCATATCTAGGTGCCAGGATATCGTATATTGGTGCCAGGGTGTCACATTTAGGTGCTAGGATGAGTATGCCACATCTTGGGGCCAGGGTACCATATCTAGGTGCCAGGATATCGTATATTGGTGCCAGGGTGTCACATTTAGGTGCTAGGATGAGTATGCCACATCTTGGGGCCAGGGTACCATATCTAGGTGCCAGGATATCGTATATTGGTGCCAGGGTGTCACATTTAGGTGCTAGGATGAGTATGCCACATCTTGGGGCCAGAGTACCATATCTAGGTGCCAGGATATCGTATATTGGTGCCAGGGTGTCACATTTAGGTGCTAGGATGAGTATGCCACATCTTGGGGCCAGGGTACCATATCTAGGTGCCAGGATATCGTATATTGGTGCCAGGGTGTCACATTTAGGTGCTAGGATGAGTATGCCACATCTTGGGGCCAGGGTACCATATCTAGATGCAAGGATTTCATATCTAGATGCCAGAGTGCCATATTTGGTTACTTATTATGTAATTGTTTTTGTTTTATTACACTTGTATTTACTTTGATTGCAATTCATCAACTGCCAAGGTAATTTGTTTAACTGTATAGATTCCCAGAATCTGTGCAACCATAGGAGAGAGCAAGTAAGGACAGATAAATGGATATTCACCAATGCTTCTCAAACTCTTCCCCTTCCCACCCCCTCTCCTTACTTTTCTTTCAAATTTCCTCTGCTGTCCTTCTCATCCTACTCTTGGAAATCCCATTAATTGTCCGGAAATCAATGTAAAGTGCAGAGTGCCTCGTGATCCATTCCATTTTTATCCTCAAGTTCTCCATTTCTCTTATCCATTTTTACTATGAGTCATTACTTGCTCTCCTCAGTTTTCCTCACTGCCTTCCCTTTATTTTAATTTCCCTCTAAATTAGAAAAAGTAACGGTGTGAACAAAGAAGTGGGGCATCCTATATTAAGAAATAAAACCCCCAGGCATACCCAATATCTATATGCGAGTTAAAATAAATCACCATCCTTGTACTCAGTATGCAGTGTGATAAATAGTGTGCACCGGGGGATGCTGGGTAATATGAAATTTATTTAATAATAACAACAAATATCCTCATAGTACTTACTTAAAGGGACAGTAAAGTCAAAACTAAACTTTCATGATTCAGATAGAGCATGCAATTTGAAACAACTCCAATTTACTGCACGTGTCGTCAGCACTCTATGATAGCAGTGTTTTGCAACATTGTATAACAAAGCTACAAACAATGTTGCATTATTTAGTGGTGTGGGTTAGTTTCCGATTGGGGGGGGGGGCAGTTTAGGGGTAAATAGAATAGTTTAGTGCAATTGTTTCCTCTGATCGCATTTACTTTGAACTTAATACGAGCGTACATTGCCATCCATAAAAAATACGGGGGATCGTAAATTACAGCGATTATTTTAAACAGTAATATGGATTTGAGCGTCAAGAAGACAGAGATCTCGCGATTGCGTTTACTCTCCACTCGTAATCTGACCCATAATGTCTATCTTGTTTTACTCCACTAAGTCCAGATTGGCTCCTCCAAATAACGTAAATTGTAGGTGAAGTTTGGCTGTTAACAATGAATTCGCTAATATAATATTCTGTAGGAAGGCAACATAAATCTAATTACAATGTAAGAGCATTTCAGCTTCCAAGGCTGCTTCATAATCTCTAGATGATAGGTGCTTATCAATTGTCTTTATAAGAAGATATCTTGGTGTATATATATATTTACTACTACAGTAATGTGTGCTATTTATTATAGCTTATTTGTAGTATAACAATATTTTATTCTTTATGCTTTAGAGCTCACAATAACTGAAGGAGTTTTGTACATATAGTTTGCCAGCATTTTATTCTCAGTTGATGCTTAAATCATTCACTGGTTAAAAAAAAGAATAATTTCTTTTTTTTTGCCTCCTTTCTCCTATATGCCAGTTCTGTGTCTACCTATTACACATGGGATAGCAGCCAGTCTATACATAGGCGACTGCAGAATGTGTAGAATTCTAATGCACGGGAGCCTTTTTAGTGCAGGTTGCAGGTCCATCTATCTGTTCTCAAAACCATTATGCAGAGCAGCTTGTATATTATTACCATTGCTTACTACTGATTTAACTTTAGGGGGCCCAAATATTTTTTTGCACCAAGACCATCTGTTGAGTAAGTCCACTACTGCTATTAAACCTATGGATTTTTAAAATAGCTAATTATAAGAAAGCTAATATTGACTTATTGGCTTATTGTCTTCTTTGTGTTAGCTTAAAGGTACAGTAAAGTCAAAATAAAATTTTTATGATTCTGATTGTGCACTTTTAAACAACATTCCAATGTACTTTTATTGTCTAATTTGCTCTGTTCTCTTGGTATCCTGTGTTAAATAGATAGGCACATTCTGGGAGTCCTTTTAAACAAGCGTTTCTCAACCATGCTCCTCAAAAGTACCCTTAAGAGGCCAGGTTTTCATTATAGCAGAACTAGAGCACAGGGGAAATAATCAGCTGATGGATGAGCTCAAGTTAGTAGCCATGGTTACCAATCAGCTGATTATTTCACCTGTGCTCTAGTTCAGCTATAATGAAAACCTGGGATGTTGGGGTTACTTGAGGACCGCGGTTCAGAAACACTGCTCAATCGTGTCAATTGTTTTTTTTTTTACAAACAGCATTTATTCACTGATTGCCATATCTTTTATTTGGGTGACATTGCCCTTGTGCTTTTCTCTGTAGCAGGGACTACTATTGGAGGAAACGTCAATAATATGTATAATTAAATAGCGCAGTTAATCTTTTGAGTAATAAGTGCTTTTTTTAAAAAAAAAAAATTAAAAAAAATGCATGTAATACTTGAGTGGTTAAACTAATTTAACTGATATTTGGCATTACATTAGTTTGATTATTCTTGTGTTATTAAAGTTGGAATACAATGACATTTCTGATGTGGCAGTGTAAGAATTTTTAGATATTGTTGCATTCAAAATAAGTTGCTTATTGGTACTGAAGTTTGACCTGGGGATCTAATGATAAGTTGCTGTGGCTAAAACCTGCTCAGTAGATCCACAGATACAGCTTTAGATTTACGCGTTTTAATGTTGCTAGGGTATGTGCAGTAGAAGAAATCTGGCAAAAGAGATTTTCAGTAGTGTATAGTGTTGTCATCTGTCCTCCACAAAAATATTGGAAAACCATTCAGTGGCGATAAGTTGGCTCAAGTATTGATGCTCTCTAAAACTGAACCTTAGACTCCACTCCAACCCTACCCTAAGCTGAGCTACGATTTTAATCTTTTTGTGTGGCAGTATCCATTAAAAAAACATTTATATTACCCGTAGCCAAAATGAGCAGGGATATATATATATATATATATATATATATATATATATATATATATATATATATATATATATATATATATATATATATATACACACACACACATATACATACATTACATACATACACACACACACACACACATATGAATATATATATTTATATGTGTGTATGTATATGTGTGTGTGTATGTGTATATATATATATATATATATATATATATATATATATATATATATGTATGTATATGTGTAGCCGGTGGCCTAGCACTCCATCCACAATAATGTAGCCACAGCCTGGGTGCTATCCTCAAATTAGTATGTAGAATAGTCTTGTTGTTGGTGGGCACTCACAGGACTTATTGAAAACATGGATATACAATTTTTATTTTCAAAATTAATTTCACATTAACAAAATGTCGACGTTTCAACGTTTCCGATTTCTTGATTGGGAACCTGGGCTAGTACGCTGATGTGCTGCTTGCACTAATAATGATGAAAATTGTCTTGAAGAAGGCCCCTAAATTGGTCGAAACGTCGACATTTTGTTAATGTGAAATTAATTTTGAAAATAAAAATTGTATATCCATGTTTTCAATAAGTCCTGTGAGTGCCCTCCAACAACAAGACTATTATATATATATATATAAACTATTATAGAACTATTTTTTTTTTACACTCCTTGTTATGTCGGTAATGCATTATAAATTATTTCTACTCTAAGGTGTGCCAACAGGAGAACTGGTTTTAACTTTTCAGTGCCACTACTACATGGAGCATTTTATTAAGTGTAGGGATGTAAAAAACTGAACGTTTAAGTGTCAAGTATTTTTATATAGATTTTACTGGACAGCCAATTGAAATACTGGACTGTCCAGTTCAATACTAGACATTTTGCAACCTTACAATTGGACCCTCACAACTGTAAATCAATTTACCTAAAATCACATTTAAAGTTCTGCCGTTCTAAGAATAGGACCAAATCTTATTTTGCTGTTTTATATTTTTGATGTTTTAGAAACTTTATACTTTTTTACTTTATCAATAAATTAAACTTATTGGACACATTTTCTTTAATTGTTTGTTTATTCACAAATTTACAGTTAGAAAAAATAAAATATAATTTGATTAATCTGTAGAGAAAAATATTTAACTGTAAAAACATAAAATAACTATTTCCCTAAATATTGTCATTATGTTTCTTTTTATATATAGTTGTCCTTGTGTGAATTACCATGCATTTTGGTGTGTTGAATTAAAGGGACACTGAACCCAAATGTTTTCTTTCGCGATTCAGATAGAGCGTGCAATTTTAAGCAACTTTCTAATTTACTCCTATTATCAATTTTTCTTCGTTCTCTTGCTATCTTTATTTGGAAAAAGAAGGCATCTAAGCTTTTTTTTTTTTTTTTTTTTTTTTTTTTTTTTTTGGTTCAGAACTCTGGACAGCACTTTTTTATTAGTGGATGAATTTATCCACCAATCATCAAGGACACCCCAGGTTGTTCAACAAAAATGGGCCGGCATCTTAACTTACATTCTTGCATTTCAAATAAAGATACCAGGAGAATGAAGACAATTTGATTATAGGAGTAAATTAGAAAGTTGCTTAAAATGTCATGCTCTATCTGAATCACAAAAGAAAACAATTGGGTTCAGTGTCCCTTTAATATTAAATTTAGCAAATGGGTTGCTGTCTGAAAACAACCTGCAGTTTCCTGTGTCTATGAATGTACATGCACAAATCTTTTGCTGAGTATTTTGAAACAGAAAAAAACTATTATTAAATGTGAGAGAAACGTGCAAATATTGAAGTTGATGTTTGAATACAAGAGCAATTCTGTTCGGCAGTGAATGGGTTAATTAAACAATCATGTGTTTGATCAATATAAGCACATTTGTATAGATCTGTTAGTTTGTAAAAGTGACTTTTCACAAATGGTTTTATGGACAGTGTGATGATAGCAGGATGTGATGTCACTAGCTGGTGGGCGGGGCTTAGGTCCGGTGTCTGTGTCGCAGTTAGTTTAATACAATCAACCTGTCTGGATGTGTATTGCTATGCTCTGTAATAAAATAGAGTTGTACCATCATTGCTGTGTCCTGCATATGTCCTGCATCTCATGACATGGTGTCAGAAGTTCTGGACTACGCTTCTGTTTCTGATGATGACGATGTCAAAGTTTACCCCACCTGAGCCTTTTGACTTTTCTCAGCCTGCAGCTTGGCCCACATGGCGTCAGCGGTTTCAGCGCTTCAGGATTGCATCCAAACTGAACAAGGAGAGTGGTGAAGTACAAGTTAATTCTCTTTTATACTCTATGGGGAAAGATGTAGAGCCAGTGTTCAATGCTTTTACTTTCCAAGAAGGGGAAGAAGTTAACTTTGATATAGTTATGGATAAACTCAGTGCCCACTTTGTGCCCAAAAGAAATGTGATTCATGAGAGAGCTTGTTTTCACAAACGTAATCAGCGTGTGGGAGAATCTGTGGAGTCATTTTTGCGCAGCCTGTATGAATTAGCTGAATTCTGTGAGTTTGGTGTTGCTAAAGAAGAGCAAATCAGAGACAGAATAGTTATTGGAATTGCAGATGCTGAAGTCTCCCTGAAGCTGCAGTTAGAGCCTGATTTAACACTAGACGGGGCTATTAGGATGGCCCGCCAGAGTGAACTGGTGAAAAAGCAAAGTGCTGATCTGAGGTCTGAGAGTATTGTGGATGAAGTACAACAGTCTAGGAAAATTGCTAGTGAAAGGCACAGTGTGAGCGGTAGATCTAAAGTACTGGAAAGGCCTAGAAGTGGATGGGCGCAACATGGCCGATGCACACGGTGCTACCGGGCTCATGATCAGAGTGCTATATGCCCGGCCAGAGATAAAAGATGCAGAAAATGTAACAGAATAGGCCATTTTGAAGTGGTGTGTAAAACTGAATACATTAAGGAGATGCAGGTGGACAGTGACCAGGAGGGTCAGGAAGTGTCTTTTGTGGGGTCTGTTGTGGAACGGACAAGCTCAGAGGAAGATTGGAAAGTTACCTTTACTGTAATGGGAGCCAATGTTGATTTTAAGATTGACACAGGAGCAGATATCACTGTAATGTCTTTTGCTGAATTTATGAGACTGCCTCGACAGCCCCAGCTGGCGAAGGTTACTACAAATGTTCATAGTCCTGGTGGCCGCATTGATTGTGTGGGGAAATTTCTTGCCAGCTGTGAGTACAAACAAAGGAAGTTCACCATGTGGGTGCATGTGATCCGAGGTCAGTGTGTTAACAGTTTATTGAGCAGAAAAGCAGCCTGTGACTTGGGCCTCGTGGCCAGAGTGAATGAGATCTCTGAAGATATGTTTGGCGAGTTGGGCCTACTGAGCTGCAAACCTGTCCGTATAGCACTTAAAAGTGACGCAGTCCCGTACAGTATTTCTACTCCTCGTAGAATTCCGTTCCCGCTCATGCCTCAAGTGGAGAAAGAGCTCATGCGCATGAAGTCTATGGGGGTTATTGAAGAGGTGGTTGAAGCAACTGATTGGTGTGCCCCCATTGTTCCAGTTGCAAAGAAAAACGGAAAGGTGCGCATCTGTGTGGACCTGAAAAGGTTGAATGAGGCAGTGAAGAGGGAGAGATTTGTGCTGCCGACACTGGAAGATATAGCCCCGAAGTTGGCTGGGGCGAAGTTCTTTTCCACATTAGACGCTTCTAGCGGCTTTTGGCAGATCCCCCTGGATCCAAAGTGCCGCAAACTGACTACCTTTATCACTCCGGTAGGTCGGTTCTGTTTCTGCAGACTTCCCTTTGGGATATCCTCCGCTCCTGAGATCTTTCAGAGGGAAATGAGTTCTCTCCTGAGTGGCCACGTGGGCACAGCAGTCGTCATGGACGACATTCTAGTGTATGGGTCTACAGTGGAGGAGCATGATCAGCGTTTGAGTTGTGTGCTGCAGGCTATCAAAGAGTCTGGGCTGAAGCTGAATAAAGAAAAATGTCATTTTAGGAAAACTGAATTATGCTACTTTGGGCATATCATCAATGGGGATGGCATCAAGCCGGACCCCGAGAAAATTCGGGCTATCGAACAGATGAAAAGCCCTTCTGATGTACATGAGCTGAGACAGATATTGGGCCTAGTAAATTACGTGGGCAAGTTTCTTCCAGATTTATCTACAGTTTTGCACCCTATCACAGAGTTGCTTAAGAAAGATGTTGCCTGGGTCTGGGGACCCTCACAAGAAAAGGCGTTCCTGCATGCTAAGTCCCTGCTGGGGTCTGCCCCAGTGCTGGGGTTCTACGACCCTTCAAAAAAGACTGTGGTTAGTGCTGATGCAAGCAGTTATGGGTTGGGGGCTGCACTCCTGCAGCTGAATGACAACAAACTACAGCCCATCGCCTACTGTTCCCGCACACTGACGGCTGCGGAGTCAAAATACGCTCAAATTGAGAAAGAGTGCCTGGCTGCAGTTTGGGCCTGTGAGCGCTTTCAGCGTTATCTAGTGGGTTTGGAGAAATTTAGTCTGGAAACTGACCACAAACCGCTAGTCCCTCTTATCAATTCTTATGACATCGACAAAACACCCTTGAGATGCCAGAGACTTTTAATGAGACTACTCAGGTTCAATGTTCAGGCAGTGCATGTGCCGGGGAAGCAGCTGGTTGTGGCAGATACACTGTCCAGGCTCCCGCTGGCTGCTGCTGAAGAATCCTCCACAGAGTCGGATGTAAAAGTGTATGTTGATTCAGTTCTGGCCTCTAAGTCCATTTCTTCAAGGAAACTGGAAGAGATAAAGAAAGAGACATATTTGGACACAGATCTGCAAGAAGTTATAAGGTACATAAGAGATGGCTGGCCCGAGAGCCGGGCAGCCTGGATGTCTTTAAATGCTTACCAGCCAGAGAGGTCACAGCTCACGGAGCTGGAGGGGTTGGTACTGTTCCAAGACCGTATTGTAATTCCTGTCAGCATGAGGAAGGAGATGTTAAACAGGATTCACGATGGCCACTTAGGCATTACAAAGTGCAGAGAAAGAGCAGCTACAGCTGTGTGGTGGCCTGGGATCAGCTCCGACATTGCAAATCACGTGTCTAAATGTGCCTTTTGCCGGGAACGCCGGCCTACTCAGAGAAGGGAGCCCTTAATGTCTACTCCGCTGCC
>NC_069503.1:1077443304-1077513304 GCF_027579735.1 Bombina bombina | reverse complement strand
CTACGGCAGATGGTACTTCCTTTAAGGATCCTTTAGACAGGAAAATTGAATCCTTTCTAAGAAAAGCTTATCTGTGTTCAGGTAATCTTCTTAGACCTGCTATATCATTGGCTGATGTTGCTGCAGCTTCAACTTTTTGGTTGGAAACTTTAGCGCAACAAGTAACAGATCATGATTCTCATAATATTATTTTCTTTCATGTAATTAACAAGAGTCCATGAGCTAGTGACGTATGGGATATACATTCCTACCAGGAGGGGCAAAGTTTCCCAAACCTTAAAATGCCTATAAATACACCCCTCACCACACCCACAAATCAGTTTTACAAACTTTGCCTCCAAGGGAGGTGGTGAAGTAAGTTTGTGCTAGATTCTACGTTGATATGCGCTCCGCAGCAAGTTGGAGCCCGGTTTTCCTCTCAGCGTGCAGTGAATGTCAGAGGGATGTGAAGAGAGTATTGCCTATTGAATGCAGTGATCTCCTTCTACGGGGTCTATTTCATAAGGTTCTCTGTTATCGGTCGTAGATATTCATCTCTTACCTCCCTTTTCAGATCGACGATATACTCTTATATTTACCATTTCCTCTACTGATTCTCGTTTCAGTACTGGTTTGGCTTTCTACAAACATGTAGATGAGTGTCCTGGGGTAAGTAAGTCTTATTTTCTGTGACACTCTAAGCTATGGTTGGGCACTTTATTTATAAAGTTCTAAATATATGTATTCAAACATTTATTTGCCTTGACTCAGAATGTTCAACTTTCCTTATTTCCAGACAGTCAGTTTCATATTTGGGATTATGCTTTAAATTATCATATTTTTTCTTACCTCAAAAATTTGACTTTTTTCCCTGTGGGCTGTTAGGCTCGCGGGGGCTGAAAATGCTTCATTTTATTGCGTCATTCTTGGCGCGGACTTTTTTGGCGCAAAAATTCTTTTCCGTTTCCGGCGTCATACGTGTCGCCGGAAGTTGCGTCATTTTTGACGTTATTTTGCGCCAAAAATGTCGGCGTTCCGGATGTGGCGTCATTTTTGGCGCCAAAAGCATTTAGGCGCCAAATAATGTGGGCGTCTTATTTGGCGCCAAAAAATATGGGCGTCGCTTTTGTCTCCACATTATTTCAGTCTCATTTTTCATTTGCTTCTGGTTGCTAGAAGCTTGATGTTTGGCATTTTTTTCCCATTCCTGAAACTGTCATAAGGAATTTGATCTATTTTGCTTTATATGTTGTTTTTTCTCTTACATATTGCAAGATGTCTCACGTTGCATCTGAGCCAGAAGATACTACAGGAAAACCACTGCCTGCTGGATCTACCAAAGCTAAGTGTATCTGCTGTAAACTTTTGGTAGCTATTCCTCCAGCTGTTGTTTGTAATAATTGTCATGACAAACTTGTTAAAGCAGATAATATTTCCTTTAGTGATGTACCATTGCCTGTTGCAGTTCCCTCAACATCTAAGGTGCAGAATGTTCCTGATAACATAAGAGATTTTGTTTCTGAATCCATAAAGAAGGCTTTGTCTGTTATTTCTCCTTCTAGTAAACGTAAAAAGTCTTTTAAATCTTCTCTCTCTACAGATGAATTTTTAAATGAACACCATCATTCTGATTCTTTGGACTCTTCTGGTTCAGAGGATTCTATCTCAGAGATTGATGCTGATAAATCTTCATATTTATTTAAGATGGAATTTATTCGCTCTTTACTTAAAGAAGTACTAATTGCTTTAGAAATAGAGGATTCTAGTCCTCTTGATACTAATTCTATACGTTTGGATAAGGTTTTTAAAGCTCCTGCGGTTATTCCAGAAGTCTTTCCTGTTCCTAATGCTATTTCTGCAGTAATTTCCAAGGAATGGGATAAATTGGGTAATTCATTTACTCCTTCTAAACGTTTTAAGCAATTATATCCTGTTCCGCCTGACAGGTTAGAATTTTGGGACAAAATCCCTAAAGTTGATGGGGCTATTTCTACCCTTGCTAAACGTACTACCATTCCTACGTCAGATGGTACCTCGTTTAAGGATCCTTTAGATAGAAAAATTTAATCTTTTCTAAGAAAAGCTTATCTATGTTCAGGTAATCTTCTTAGACCTGCTATATCATTGGCTGATGTTGCTGCAGCTTCAACTTTTTGGTTGGAAACTCTAGCGCAACAAGTAACAAATCGTGATTCTCATGATATTATTATTCTTCTCCAGCATGCTAATAATTTCATCTGTGATGCCATTTTTGATATTATTAGAGTTGATGTTAGGTTTATGTCTCTGGCTATCTTAGCCAGAAGAGCTTTATGGCTTAAGACCGGGAATGCTGATATGGCTTCTAAATCAACTCTACTTTCCATTTCTTTCCAGGGAAACAAATTATTTGGTTCTCAGTTGGATTCTATTATTTCAACTGTTACTGGTGGGAAAGGAACTTTTTTACCACAGGATAAAAAGTCTAAAGGTAAAAACAGGGCTAACAATCGTTTTCGTTCCTTTCGTTTCAACAAAGAACAAAAGCCTGATCCTTCGTCCTCAGGAGCAGTTTCAGTTTGGAAACCATCTCCAGTCTGGAATAAATCCAAGCCTGCTAGAAAGGCAAAGCCTGCTTCTAAGTTCACATGAAGGTACGGCCCTCATTCCAGTTCAGCTGGTAGGGGGCAGGTTACGTTTTTTCAAAGAAATTTGGATCAATTCTGTTCACAATCTTTGGATTCAGAACATTGTTTCAGAAGGGTACAGAATTGGTTTCAAGATGAGACCTCCTGCAAAGAGATTTTTTCTTTCCCATGTCCCAGTAAATCCAGTGAAAGCTCAAGCATTTCTGAATTGTGTTTCAGATCTAGAGTTGGCTGGAGTAATTATGCCAGTTCCAGTTCCGGAACAGGGGATGGGGTTTTATTCAAATCTCTTCATTGTACCAAAGAAGGAGAATTCCTTCAGACCAGTTCTGGATCTAAAATTATTGAATCGTTATGTAAGGATACCAACGTTCAAGATGGTAACTGTAAGGACTATATTGCCTTTTGTTCAGCAAGGGAATTATATGTCCACAATAGATTTACAGGATGCATATCTGCATATTCCGATTCATCCAGATCATTATCAGTTCCTGAGATTCTCTTTTCTAGACAAGCATTACCAATTTGTGGCTCTACCGTTTGGCCTTGCTACAGCTCCAAGAATTTTCACAAAGATTCTCGGTGCCCTTCTGTCTGTAATCAGAGAACAGGGTATTGTGGTATTTCCTTATTTGGACGATATCTTGGTACTTGCTCAGTCTTTACATTTAGCAGAGTCTCATACGAATCGACTTGTGTTGTTTCTTCAAGATCATGGTTGGAGGATCAATTTACCAAAAAGTTCTTTGATTCCTCAAACAAGGGTAACCTTTCTGGGTTTCCAGATAGATTCAGTGTCCATGACTCTGTCTTTAACAGACAAGAGACGTCTAAAATTGATTACAGCCTGTCGAAACCTTCAGTCTCAATCATTCCCTTCGGTAGCCTTATGCATGGAAATTCTAGGTCTTATGACTGCTGCATCGGACGCGATCCCCTTTGCTCGTTTTCACATGCGACCTCTTCAGCTCTGTATGCTGAACCAATGGTGCAGGGATTACACGAAGATATATCAATTAATATCTTTAAAACCGGTTGTTCGGCACTCTCTAACGTGGTGGACAGATCACCTTCGTTTAATTCAGGGGGCTTCTTTTGTTCTTCCGACCTGGACTGTAATTTCAACAGATGCAAGTCTCACAGGTTGGGGAGCTGTGTGGGGATCTCTGACGGCACAAGGAGTTTGGGAATCTCAGGAGGTGAGATTACCGATCAATATCTTGGAACTCCGTGCAGTTTTCAGAGCTCTTCAGTTTTGGCCTCTTCTGAAGAGAGAATCGTTCATTTGTTTTCAGACAGACAATGTCACAACTGTGGCATACATCAATCATCAAGGAGGGACTCACAGTCCTCTGGCTATGAAAGAAGTATCTCGAATTTTAGTTTGGGCGGAATCCAGCTCCTGTCTAATCTCTGCGGTTCATATCCCAGGTGTAGACAATTGGGAAGCGGATTATCTCAGTCGCCAAACGTTGCATCCGGGCGAATGGTCTCTTCACCCAGAGGTATTTCTTCAGATTGTTCAAATGTGGGGGCTCCCAGAGATAGATCTGATGGCCTCTCATCTAAACAAGAAACTTCCCAGGTATCTGTCCAGATCCCGGGATCCTCAGGCGGAGGCAGTGGATGCATTATCACTTCCTTGGAAGTATCATCCTGCCTATATCTTTCCGCCTCTAGTTCTTCTTCCAAGAGTAATCTCCAAGATTCTGAGGGAATGCTCGTTTGTTCTGCTAATAGCTCCGGCATGGCCTCACAGGTTTTGGTATGCGGATCTTGTCCGGATGGCATCTTGCCAACCATGGACTCTTCCGTTAAGACCAGACCTTCTGTCACAAGGTCCTTTTTTCCATCCGAATCTGAAATCCTTAAATTTAAAGGTATGGAGATTGAACGCTTGATTCTTGGTCATAGAGGTTTCTCTGACTCCGTGATTAATACTATGTTACAGGCTCGTAAATCTGTATCTCGAGAGATTTATTATAGAGTCTGGAAGACTTATATTTCTTGGTGTCTTTCTCATCATTTTTCTTGGCATTCTTTTAGAATACCGAGAATTTTACAGTTTCTTCAGGATGGTTTAGATAAGGGTTTGTCCGCAAGTTCTTTGAAAGGACAAATCTCCGCTCTTTCTGTTCTTTTTCACAGAAAGATTGCTATTCTTCCTGATATTCATTGTTTTGTACAAGCTTTGGTTCGTATAAAACCTGTCATTAAGTCAATTTCTCCTCCTTGGAGTTTGAATTTGGTTCTGGGAGCTCTTCAAGCTCCTCCGTTTGAACCTATGCATTCATTGGACATTAAATTACTTTCTTGGAAAGTTTTGTTCCTTTTGGCCATCTCTTCTGCTAGAAGAGTTTCTGAATTATCTGCTCTTTCGTGTGAGTCTCCTTTTCTGATTTTTCATCAGGATAAGGCGGTGTTGCGAACTTCTTTTGAATTTTTACCTAAAGTTGTGAATTCCAACAACATTAGTAGAGAAATTGTGGTTCCTTCATTATGTCCTAATCCTAAGAATTCTAAGGAGAAATCGTTGCATTCTTTGGATGTTGTTAGAGCTTTGAAATATTATGTTGAAGCTACGAAATCTTTCCGTAAGACTTCTAGTCTATTTGTTATCTTTTCCGGTTCTAGGAAAGGCCAGAAAGCTTCTGCCATTTCTTTGGCATCTTGGTTGAAATCTTTAATTCATCTTGCCTATGTTGAGTCGGGTAAAATTTCGCCTCAGAGAATTACAGCTCATTCTACTAGGTCAGTATCTACTTCCTGGGCGTTTAGGAATGAAGCTTCGGTTGACCAGATCTGCAAAGCAGCAACTTGGTCCTCTTTGCATACTTTTACTAAATTCTACCATTTTGATGTATTTTCTTCTTCTGAAGCAGTTTTTGGTAGAAAAGTTCTTCAGGCAGCGGTTTCAGTTTGAATCTTCTGCTTATGTTTTTTGTTAAACTTTATTTTGGGTGTGGATTATTTTCAGCAGGAATTGGCTGTCTTTATTTTATCCCTCCCTCTCTAGTGACTCTTGTGTGGAAAGATCCACATCTTGGGTAGTCATTATCCCATACGTCACTAGCTCATGGACTCTTGTTAATTACATGAAAGAAAACATAATTTATGTAAGAACTTACCTGATAAATTCATTTCTTTCATATTAACAAGAGTCCATGAGGCCCACCCTTTTTTGTGGTGGTTATGATTTTTTTGTATAAAGCACAATTATTCCAATTCCTTATTTTATATGCTTCGCACTTTTTTTCTTATCACCCCACTTCTTGGCTATTCGTTAAACTGATTTGTGGGTGTGGTGAGGGGTGTATTTATAGGCATTTTAAGGTTTGGGAAACTTTGCCCCTCCTGGTAGGAATGTATATCCCATACGTCACTAGCTCATGGACTCTTGTTAATATGAAAGAAATGAATTTATCAGGTAAGTTCTTACATAAATTATGTTATTCTTCTTCAACATGCTAATAATTTTATCTGTGATGCCATTTTTGATATTATCAGAGTTGATGTCAGGTTTATGTCTCTAGCTATTTTAGCTAGAAGAGCTTTATGGCTTAAAACTTGGAATGCTGATATGTCTTCTAAATCGACTCTACTTTCCATTTCTTTCCAGGGTAACAAATTATTTGGTTCTCAGTTGGATTCTATTATCTCAACTGTTACTGGAGGGAAAGGAACTTTTTTACCACAGGATAAAAAATCTAAGGGTAAAAACAGGGCTAATAATCGTTTTCGTTCCTTTCGTTTCAACAAAGAACAAAAGCCTGATCCTTCATCCTCAGGAGCAGTTTCAGTTTGGAAACCATCTCCAGTCTGGAATAAATCCAAGCCTTCTAGAAAAGCAAAGCCAGCTTCTAAGTCCACATGAAGGTGTGGCCCTCATTCCAGCCCAGCTGGTAGGGGGCAGATTACGTTTTTTCAAAGAAATTTGGATCAATTCTGTTCACAATCTTTGGATTCAGAACATTGTTTCAGAAGGGTACAGAATTGGTTTCAAGATAAGACCTCCTGCAAAGAGATTTTTTCTTTCCCGTGTCCCAGTAAACCCAGTGAAAGCTCAAGCATTTCTGAAATGTGTTTCAGATCTAGAGTTGGCTGGGGTAATTATGCCAGTTCCAGTTCTGGAACAGGGGCTGGGGTTTTATTCGAATCTCTTCATTGTACCAAAGAAGGAGAATTCCTTCAGACCAGTTCTGGATCTAAAAATATTGAATCGTTATGTAAGGATACCAACATTCAAAATGGTAACTATAAGGACTATCCTGCCTTTTGTTCAGCAAGGGCATTATATGTCTACAATAGATTTAGAGGATGCATATCTGCATATTCTGATTCATCCAGATCACTATCAGTTTCTGAGATTCTCTTTCCTGGACAAGCATTACCAGTTTGTGGCTCTGCCGTTTGGCCTAGCTACAGCTCCAAGAATTTTTACAAAGGTTCTCGGTGCCCTTCTGTCTGTAATCAGAGAACAGGGTATTGTATTTCCTTATTTGGACGATATCTTGGTACTTGCTCAGTCTTCACATTTAGCAGAATCTCATACGAATCGACTTGTGTTGTTTCTTCAAGATCATGGTTGGAGGATCAATTCACTAAAAAGTTCATTGATTCCTCAGTCAAGGGTAACCTTTTTGGGTTTCCAGATAGATTCAGTGTCCATGACTCTGTCTTTGACAGACAAGAGACGTCTAAAATTGATTTCAGCTTGTCGAAACCTTCAGTCACAATCATTCCCTTCGGTAGCCTTATGCATGGAAATTCTAGGTCTTATGACTGCTGCATCGGACACGATCCCCTTTGCTCGTTTTCACATGCGACCTCTTCAGCTCTGTATGCTGAACCAGTGGTGCAGGGATTACACAAAGATATCTCAATTAATATCTTTAAAACCGATTGTACGACACTCTCTGACGTGGTGGACAGATCACCATCGTTTAGTTCAGGGGGCTTCTTTTGTTCTTCCGAACTGGACTGTAATTTCAACAGATGCAAGTCTTACAGGTTGGGGAGCTGTGTGGGGGTCTCTGACGGCACAAGGGGTTTGGGAGTCTCAGGAGGTGAGATTACCGATCAATATTTTGGAACTCCGTGCAATTTTCAGAGCTCTTCAGTCTTGGCCTCTTCTGAAGAGAGAATCGTTCATTTGTTTTCAGACAGACAATGTCACAACTGTGGCATACATCAATCATCAGGGGGGGACTCACAGTCTTTTGGCTATGAAAGAAGTATCTCGAATTCTGGTTTGGGCGGAATCCAGCTCCTGTCTAATCTCTGCGGTTCATATCCCAGGTATAGACAATTGGGAAGCGGATTATCTCAGTCGCCAAACGTTGCATCCGGGCGAATGGTCTCTTCACCCAGAGGTATTTCTTCAGATTGTTCAAATGTGGGAACTTCCAGAAATAGATCTGATGGCTTCTCATCTAAACAAGAAACTTCCCAGGTATCTGTCCAGATCCCGGGATCCTCAGGCGGAGGCAGTGGATGCATTATCACTTCCTTGGAAGTATCATCCTGCCTATATCTTTCCGCCTCTAGTTCTTCTTCCAAAAGTAATCTCCAAGATTCTGAAGGAATGCTCGTTTGTTCTGCTGGTAGCTCCAGCATGGCCTCACAGGTTTTGGTATGCGGATCTTGTCCGGATGGCCTCTTGCCAACCGTGGACTCTTCCGTTAAGACCAGACCTTCTGTCGCAAGGTCCTTTTTTCCATCAGGATCTCAAATCCTTAAATTTAAAGGTATGGAGATTGAACGCTTGATTCTTGTTCAAAGAGGTTTCTCTGACTCTGTGATTAATACTATGTTACAGGCTCATTTCTTCAGGATGGTTTAGATAAAGTTTCTTCAGGATGGTTTAGATAAAGGTTTGTCCGCAAGTTCCTTGAAAGGACAAATCTCTGCTCTTTCTGTTCTTTTTCACAGAAAGATTGCTAATCTTCCTGATATTCATTGTTTTGTACAAGCTTTGGTTCGTATAAAACCTGTCATTAAGTCAATTTCTCCTCCTTGGAGTTTGAATTTGGTTCTGTGGGCTCTTCAAGCTCCTCCTTTTGAACCCATGCATTCATTGGACATTAAATTACTTTCTTGGAAAGTTTTGTTCCTTTTGGCCATCTCTTCTGCCAGAAGAGTCTCTGAATTATCTGCTCTTTCTTGTGAATCTCCTTTTCTGATTTTTCACCAGGATAAGGCGGTGTTTCGAACTTCTTTTGAATTTTTACCTAAGGTTGTGAATTCCAACAAGATTAGTAGAGAAATTGTGGTTCCTTCATTATGTCCTAATCCTAAGAATTCTAAGGAGAAATCGTTGCATTCTTTGGATGTTGTTAGAGCTTTGAAATATTATGTTCAAGCTACTAAATCTTTCCGAAAGACTTCTAGTCTATTTGTCATCTTTTCCGGTTCCAGAAAAGGCCAGAAAGCTTCTGCCATTTCTTTGGCATCTTGGTTGAAATCTTTAATTCATCATGCCTATGTCGAGTCGGGTAAAACTCCGCCTCAAAGGATTACAGCTCATTCTACTAGGTCAGTTTCTACTTCCTGGGCGTTTAGGAATGAGGCTTCGGTTGATCAAATTTGCAAAGCAGCAACTTGGTCCTCTTTGCATACTTTTACTAAATTCTACCATTTTGATGTGTTTTCTTCTTCTGAAGCAGTTTTCGGTAGAAAAGTACTTCAGGCAGCGGTTTCTATTTGAATCTTCTGCTTATGTTTTCATTAAACTTTATTTTGGGTATGGATTATTTTCAGCAGGAATTGGCTGTCTTTATTTTATCCCTCCCTCTCTAGTGACTCTTGCGTGGAAAGATCCACATCTTGGGTAGTCATTATCCCATACGTCACTAGCTCATGGACTCTTGCTAATTACATGAAAGAAAACATAATTTATGTAAGAACTTACCTGATAAATTCATTTCTTTCATATTAGCAAGAGTCCATGAGGCCCACCCTTTTTGTGGTGGTTATGATTTTTTTGTATAAAGCACAATTATTCCAATTCCTTATTTATATGCTTTCGCACTTTTTTTTCTTATCACCCCACTTCTTGGCTATTCGTTAAACTGATTTGTGGGTGTGGTGAGGGGTGTATTTATAGGCATTTTGAGGTTTGGGAAACTTTGCCCCTCCTGGTAGGAATGTATATCCCATACGTCACTAGCTCATGGACTCTTGCTAATATGAAAGAAATGAATTTATCAGGTAAGTTCTTACATAAATTATGTTTTTTTAATAGGTTTATTAAAAACCGGGCACCAATTCATCAAAATGGACCTTCACTTTAAAAAGATAGACACTTCCTTTATTACCCATTACCCAGTTTTGCATAACCAACACTGTTATATTAATACACTTTTTACCTCTGTGATTACCTTGTATTTAAAGGGGCAGTCTACACCAGAATTGTTATTGATTAAAAATATAGATATTCCCTTAATTACCCATTCCCCAGTTTTGCATAACCAACACTGTTATATTAATATATGTTTTACCTCTGTGATTACCTTGTATCTTAGCATCTGCAGACTGCCCCCTTATCTCAGTGCTTTTGACAGACATGCAGTTTAGCCAATCAGCGCAGACTCCCAAATAACTCCACAGGGGTGAGAACAATGTTATCTATAGGACACACATGAACTAGTACTGTCTAACTGTGAAAAACTTTCAAAATACTCTGAGCTAAGAGGCGGTTTTCAACAGTTTAGAAATCAGTTTGAGCCTACCTATGTAGGGTTGCACCAATACCATTTTTTTAAGACCGAGTACTGATACTTTTTTTCAAATACTCGCCGATACCAATTATCGATACTTTTTAATGTCATTGGACAGTTTACCAAGCACAATAAAGACTAATGAATTAAAATACCTTCTGTATAATTATGAAGAACTGTAACTCAAAAGATATTATGAAATAATAAAACCGTTTTATTTGATTGTTGTCACAAAGTTCACAGAACATGTTTATAAATAAAAATATTACAATAAAATATATTAACAACAACAATAAATAACAAATGTAAAATCACAACCAACCAAAAGTGCAATATAGTAAAAAATATAACAGTGCACTGTTTAATCATGGAGAACAACACTATGGGCTAGATTACATTTGACTAGTAAGCTTTACCAATGCTCTCATTACATGTCCAACTCCATTAAAGTCTATGGAGTTGGAAATGTGAACAGAGCATTGGTAAAGCTTACCAATCAAATGGAATATAAATATAGTCCTATAATTGTAGGATGAGTGTTCATAAGAATGAACTTAATTTTACCTATGTACACTCTTCCTGCAATTTATATAAGCTAAGGTAGGATGTTCCTCAGAGTACAGTATGTTTTGAACATCATTGTGCAAGATGAGAACTAGCAGTATTACAGGCAATCTAGCAATTAGAATCTGTTTATTAACTGCCCAGTACTTCAGTGGTTTGTATGAGCGAGGTACAGTGATCTCTCCTACAATAATACAAATAGCAGCAATTTGTATTGGCAGAACAGAAGTGAACAATTTTCTCCTGTTAAGTGTAGTCAGTCCACGGGTCATCCATTACTTATGGGATATTAACTCCTCCCTAACAGGAAGTGCAAGAGGATCACCCAAGCAGAGCTGCTATATAGCTCCTCCCCTCTACGTCACACCCAGTCATTCTCTTGCACCTAACTAATATATAGGATGTGTGAGAGGAGAGTGGTTATTAAATTTAGTTTTTTATTACTTCAATCAAAAGTTTGTTGTTTTAAACAGCACCGGAGTGTGTTGTTTCTTCTCAGGCAGCATTAGAAGAAGAATCTACCTGAGTTTGTGTATGATCTTAGCGGACGTAACTAAGATCCATTTGCTGTTCTCGGCCATTCTGAGGAGCGAGGTAACTTCAGAACAGGGGACAGCGGGCAGGGTTCACCTGCAAAGAGGTATGTTGCAGTATATTATTTTCTAAGGAATGGAATTGACTGAGAAAATACTGCTAATACCGATATAATGTAAGTACAGCCTTAAATGCAGTAGTAGTAACTGGTATCAGGCTGTTATGTATGTATGTTGGCACCTAAGTATTTCTGGGGAATGGCACTTCACTAAGAAAATACTGTATACATATAACTCTAGCCTCTCTGCAGTGATAGCGACTAGCAACAGGCTTTTATTCTTATTTCATATATTTAAAAACGTTTACTGACAGATTAATCGTTTTTTTCTCTGAGGTACTTGGTGAAAATTTATGGGCATTATTTTCCACTTGGCTGTCGTTTATTTTGTATAAAATAAGAGTGGGAGGGGCCTATTTTTGGCGCTTTTACTACGCATTAAAAATTCAGTCACAGTCTTCCTTATTCTCCCTGCATGATCCAGGACGTCTCTACAGAGCTCAGGGGTCTCCAAAACTAGTTTGAGGGAGGTAATCACTCACAGCAGACCTGTGAGACTGTGCTTTGACTGTGATAAAAAACGTATTTATTTGTCAATCGTTTTTTTGGTATTAAGGGGTTAATAATCCATTTGCTGATGGGTGCTATCCTTTGCTAAATTAATGCATTTTATATGAAAAATTGATTGCTATAACTAAACCGGTTCATTGTTATATCAAAGTGACAGTTTTTTTGTGTGCTTCTTAAAGGCACAGTAACGTTTTTTATATTGCTTGTAAATTCAGTTGAAAAGTATTTTCCAAGCTTGCTAGTCTAATTGCTAGTTTGTTTAAACATGTCTGAGACATAGGAATCTCTTTGTGCAATATGTTCAAAGGCCAAGGTGGAGCCCAATAGAAATTTATGTACTAATTGCATTGATGCTACTTTAAATAAAAGCCAATCTGTACATGTTAAGCAACATTCACCAGACAACGAGGGGGAAGTTATGCCGACTAACTTGCCTCACGTGTCAGTACCTGCATCTCCCGCTCAGGAGGTGCGTGATATTGTAACGCCAAGTACATCAGGGCGGCCATTACAAATCACTTTACAAGACATGGCTAATGTTATGACTGAAGTTTTGTCTAAATTGCCAGAACTTAGGGGTAAACGAGACCACTCTGGGGTGAGAACAGAGTGCGCTGATAATGCTAGGGCCATGTCTGATACTGCGTCACAATTTGCAGAGCATGAAGACGGAGAGCTTCATTCTGTGGGTGACGGATCTGATCCAAATAAACTGGATTCAGACATTTCAAATTTTAAGTTTAAACTGGAAAACCTCCGTGTATTACTAGGGGAGGTGTTAGCGGCTCTGAATGATTGTAACACAGTTGCAATCCCAGAGAAAATGTGTAGGTTGGATAAATATTTTGCGGTACCGACGAGTACTGACGTTTTTCCTATACCTAAGAGACTTACTGAAATTGTTACTAAGGAGTGGGATAGACCCGGTGTGCCTTTCTCACCCCCTCCTATATTCAGAAAAATGTTTCCAATAGACGCCACCACACGGGACTTATGGCAAACGGTCCCTAAGGTGGAGGGAGCAGTTTCTACTTTAGCTAAGCGTACCACTATCCCGGTGGAGGATAGCTGTGCCTTTTCAGATCCAATGGATAAAAAGTTAGAGGGTTACCTTAAGAAAATGTTTGTTCAACAAGGTTTTATATTGCAACCCCTTGCATGCATTGCGCCTGTCACGGCTGCGGCGGCATTTTGGTTTGAGTCTCTGGAAGAGACCCTTGACTCAGCTCCATTAGATGAGATTACACACAAGCTTAAAACCCTTAAGCTAGCTAATTCATTTATTTCTGTTGCCGTAGTACACTTAACTAAACTTACGGCTAAGAATTCCGGATTCGCCATTCAGGCGCGCAGAGCGCTGTGGCTAAAATCCTGGTCAGCTGATGTGACTTCTAAATCTAAATTGCTTAACATACCATTCAAGGGGCAGACATTATTCGGGCCCGGTTTGAAAGAAATTATCGCTGATATTACGGGAGGTAAAGGCCATGCCCTGCCTCAAGACAGAGCCAAACCAAAGGCTAGACAGTCTAATTTTCGTGCCTTTCGTAACTTCAAGGCAGGAGCAGCATCAACTTCCTCTGCTCCAAAACAGGAAGGAGCTGTTGCTCGCTACAGACAAGGCTGGAAACCTAACCAGACCTGGAACAAGGGCAAGCAGGCCAGAAAACCTGCTGCTGCCCCTAAGACAGCATGAAGTGAGGGCCCCCGATCCGGAAACGGATCTGGTGGGGGGCAGACTCTCTCTCTTCGCCCAGGCTTGGGCAAGAGATGTCCAGGATCCCTGGGCGTTGGAGATCATATCTCAGGGATATCTTCTGGACTTCAAAGCTTCTCCTCCACAAGGGAGATTTCATCTTTCAAGGTTGTCAACAAAGCAGATAAAGAAAGAGGCGTTCCTACGCTGTGTACAAGATCTTTTACTCATGGGAGTAATCCATCCGGTTCCGCGGTCGGAACACGGACAAGGGTTTTACTCAAATCTGTTTGTGGTTCCCAAGAAAGAAGGAACCTTCAGACCAATATTGGATTTAAAGATCCTAAACAAATTCCTAAGAGTTCCATCGTTCAAAATGGAAACTATTCGGACAATCTTACCCATGATCCAAAGGGGTCAGTTCATGACCACAGTGGATTTAAAAGATGCCTACCTTCACATACCGATTCACAAGGATCATTACCGGTATCTAAGGTTTGCCTTCCTAGACAGGCATTACCAGTTTGTAGCTCTTCCCTTCGGGTTAGCTACGGCTCCAAGAATCTTTACAAAGGTTCTGGGCTCTCTTCTGGCGGTACTAAGACCGCGAGGAATATCGGTAGCTCCGTACCTAGACGACATTCTGATACAAGCGTCAAGTTTCCAAACTGCCAAGTCTCATACAGAGTTAGTACTGGCATTTCTAAGGTCGCATGGGTGGAAAGTGAACGAAGAAAAGAGTTCTCTATTACCACTCACAAGAGTTCCCTTCTTGGGGACTCTTATAGATTCTGTAGAAATGAAAATTTACCTGACAGAGGACAGGTTAACAAAACTTCTAAATGCTTGCCGTGTCCTTCATTCCATTCAACACCCGTCAGTGGCTCAATGCATGGAGGTAATCGGCTTAATGGTAGCGGCAATGGACATAGTACCTTTTGCACGCCTGCATCTCAGACCACTGCAATTGTGCATGCTAAGTCAGTGGAATGGGGATTACTCAGATTTGTCCCCTATGCTGAATCTGGATCAAGAGACCAGAGATTCTCTTCTATGGTGGCTTTCTCGGCCACATCTGTCCAGGGGGATGCCCTTCAGCAGGCCAGACTGGACAATTGTAACAACAGACGCCAGCCTTTTAGGTTGGGGCGCTGTCTGGAATTCCCTGAAGGCTCAGGGATCATGGACTCAGGAGGAGAGTCTCCTTCCAATAAACATTCTGGAATTGAGAGCAGTTCTCAATGCCCTTCTGACTTGGCCTCAGTTAGCAACTCTGAGGTTCATCAGGTTTCAGTCGGACAACATCACGACTGTGGCTTACATCAATCATCAGGGAGGGACAAGGAGTTCCCTAGCGATGATGGAAGTCTCAAAGATTATTCGCTGGGCAGAGTCTCACTCTTGCCACCTGTCAGCGATTCACATCCCAGGCGTGGAGAACTGGGAGGCGGATTTCCTAAGTCGCCAGACTTTTCATCCGGGGGAGTGAGAACTTCATCCGGAGGTCTTTGCCCAAATACTTCGACGTTGGGGCAAACCAGATCTGGATCCCATGGCGTCTCGCCAGAACGCCAAACTTCCTTACTACGGATCCAGGTCCAGTACCCGGGAGCGGCGCTGATAGATGCTCTTACAGCACCTTGGATCTTCAACATGGCTTATGTGTTTCCACCCTTCCCGATGCTTCCTCGATTGATTGCCAGGATCAAACAGGAGAAAGCATCGGTGATTCTAATAGCGCCTGCGTGGCCACGCAGGACCTGGTATGCAGATCTAGTGGACATGTCATCCTGTCCACCTTGGTCGCTGCCTCTGAGACAGGACCTTCTAATTTAGGGTCCTTTCAAACATCAAAATCTAATTTCTCTGAAGCTGACTGCATGGAGATTGAACGCTTGATTTTATCAAAGCGTGGATTTTCGGAGTCAGTAATTGATACCTTAATACAGGCTAGGAAACCTGTTACCAGGAAAATTTACCATAAGATTTGGCGTAAATATTTACACTGGTGCGAATCCAAGAGTTACTCATGGAGTAAGGTTAGGATTCCTAGGATATTGTCTTTTCTACAAGAGGGTTTAGAAAAGGGTTTATCTGCAAGTTCTTTAAAGGGACAGATCTCAGCTCTGTCCATCCTTTTACACAAACGTCTGTCAGAAGTTCCAGACGTTCAGGCTTTTTGTCAGGCTTTGACCAGGATTAAGCCTGTGTTTAAGACTGTTGCTCCACCGTGGAGCTTAAACTTAGTTCTTAACGTTTTACAGGGTGTTCCGTTTGAACCCCTTCATTCCATTGATATCAAGCTGTTATCTTGGAAAGTTCTGTTTTTAATGGCTATTTCCTCGGCTCGTAGAGTCTCTGAGTTATCGGCCTTACATTGTGATTCTCCTTATCTGATTTTTCATTCAGACAAAGTAGTTCTGCGTACTAAACCTGGGTTCTTACCTAAGGTAGTCACTAACAAGAATATCAATCAAGAGATTGTTGTTCCATCATTGTGCCCTAACCCTTCTTCAAAGAAGGAACGACTTCTGCACAATCTAGACGTAGTCCGTGCCCTGAAATTTTATTTACAGGCAACTAAAGATTTTCGCCAAACTTCTTCCCTGTTTGTCGTTTATTCTGGACAGAGGAGAGGTCAAAAAGCATCTGCTACCTCTCTCTCTTTTTGGCTTCGTAGCATAATACGTTTAGCCTATGAGACTGCTGGACAGCAGCCTCCTGAAAGAATTACAGCTCATTCTACGAGAGCTGTGGCTTCCACGTGGGCCTTTAAGAATGAGGCCTCTGTTGAACAGATTTGCAAGGCTGCAACTTGGTCTTCTCTTCATACTTTTTCCAAATTTTACAAATTTGACACTTTTGCTTCTTCTGAGGCTGTTTTTGGGAGAAAGGTTCTTCAGGCAGTGGTTCCTTCCGTGTAAAGATCCTGCCTGTCCCTCCCGTCATCCGTGTACTTTAGCTTTGGTATTGGTATCCCATAAGTAATGGATGACCCGTGGACTGACTACACTTAACAGGAGAAAACATAATTTATGCTTACCTGATAAATTCCTTTCTCCTGTAGTGTAGTCAGTCCACGGCCCGCCCTGTTTTTTATGGCAGGTCTAAATTTTAAATTATACTCCAGTCCCCACTGCACCCTATAGTTTCTCCTTTCTCGTTTGGTTTTCGGTCGAATGACTGGGTGTGACGTAGAGGGGAGGAGCTATATAGCAGCTCTGCTTGGGTGATCCTCTTGCACTTCCTGTTAGGGAGGAGTTAATATCCCATAAGTAATGGATGACCCGTGGACTGACTACACTACAGGAGAAAGGAATTTATCAGGTAAGCATAAATTATGTTTTTAGTTAAGTCTCCACTCCAGCTCAAAATGAAATGGGAACATGCAGTTTGAAAATACGCCACAAGATGGCTTATGGGTAGGAAGTGGAGGTATCGGTTTAAGTATCGGATCATTTTCACAAGTACAAGTACTCATGCAAATACTTGGTATCGGCACCGATACTAGTATCGGTATCAGTGCAACCATACCATCTAGTTTTAGCTTTTCAAAAATACCACCAAGGGAACAAAGCAAATTTGATGATAATAGTAAATTGGAAAGTTTTTTTAAAATTGCATGCCCTATCTGAATCATGAAAGTATGATTTTGACTAGACTGTCCCTTTAAGTCTTTGCACACTGCCCCCTATCTCAGTGCTTTTTTTTTTTTTTTTTTTTTTTTTTTACAAACGTGAATTTTAGCCAATTAGTGCTGACTCATGCATAACTCCATGGGAGTGAGTACAATGTTATCTATATGGCACACATAAACTAGCACTGTCTAGCTATGAAAAGCTAATAAAATCCACTGAGATAAGAGGCGGCCTTCAAGTCTTAGAATTCAGATTACAAACCTACCTAGATTTAGCCTTCTGCAAAGAATGCCAAGTGAACAAAACAAAATTGACGATAAAAGTAAATTGGAAAGCTGTTTAAAATTGCATGCCCTATCTGAATCATAAAAGTTTACTTTTATTTTTACTGTCCCTTTAAAGGGATATTACAGTATTTTTTTAATTTATACATCAGAAGTTATTCACCACATTGCAATATGTGTGTGGAAAATAAATGTTTTAAATGCCTTTAAAACTGTTATAAAATGCATTGTTTTGGAGGTCAAGACACACCCTTTGGAAAGCCTCTTGGATTCTATATATCTTTCTTTGCATTGAGCAATTAGGAACAGATATAAAAAACATCATGCATATATCAACCTATCACTGCACAGCAGGTTTCTACATTAAATGTAATGCAGCCTCTCTGGATAAGTGGAAACGCTACAACTTTAAAAGTTAAATTACAGACAGAATAAAAGTGCATTGCAAAGTTTTGTTTTATTTTGATTATGCATCATTAAACTTTTTTTCAAATTTTTTTCTCACGTAATTAAGTATGATATGCGTACTTCAGCATCTTTCGGGGTAAAATTAAACAATCCCACAATGTTATGAGATGATTTGCAGTAAAAGTGAGCAAATAAATAATGAATGATTTGGAATTATACAAAAAACTGTTTTTATATGCTTGGTAAAGGATTTGTATTTTACTGTGTTTTACTTTACTTGCATTTTGAACCTACTTTTTTGGGTATAGGTGCTGTAATATTAAGCTTGGGCACATTCTAACTCTTTGCTTCTACCAGAATATTTTTCACCAGAATAATTTGTGTATAGTTCCTAGTTTTTGTTTTTTTTAATGCAAAAGTCCCCTCTGATCACATGATCATCTCATCAATGGATTGTATATACTGTTGCATCTATTTATTGCACATTTATATTTAACAAAGCTGCAGTATTGAAGAAGACAATATGTATTATGAAATCAATTCTGTTAATCATGTATAAAACGTGCTGACTCATTTTTTATCAGAAATAATCACTTTCCTTAGTTTGCTGCATAACAATTTTAAGGTCCCTGAGACAAATCTAAATATACTATTTATAAGGATCTGCTCCACCCTGAAACAAATTAAAGTGTCTCTGCATTTTTAGTTAATCCTTGTATAATTATCCTATAATCGAGCCAAAAAATACACTGCAGCCTAAGATCTTTTCTCTTTTCATCATTTTGTTCAGTTTCCCTTCCTAACTATTTCAGACATTTTTACGGGCGTATTAAATTTGCTACCATTTCCGGCCCTACATTTTTTTTTATTTTTTTATTTTATTTTTGTGAATGTGTTTATATGATTTTATTGTAACCACAAATTGCTCTTCATTTGCAAAGACTTGTAAGTTATAATAGCTAAATGACAGTGGTACCTTTCTTTTGTATATAAATTTTTTTTCAAAAGTAGTCTTTAATTGTTATATACTTTAATGTCCCTTTAATTAATTCTTTAACTGGTGCTGGTACTGGTTAGAACATGACTTGATTTAACCATGTTCTATGTTTTACCCAAACTGACCCTAATTATATAATTATCAGCCGTGCCTGGAAGATTCCATCTAGGCAGCAATCCAACCAGGAACTTTTGTTTTTATCATGATGTGGGTATATAGTCTTTATTTCCTCTGATGATAAATTATCAGGACCACAGTTAAAAGACAATATTTCCTTTGAAAGCTTTATCTAAGGGATATGGGCATCTTATATCATAAGGAACAATCTGGAAAAAAAAAAAAAACATTTTATTTTTCTGTATTTTTATATTATATATGTGTGTGTGTTTATAGTTTGGACAGTAAGAAGTCAGCTTGGAATATTTAGAATAAAAAATATCATTTTTTTATTTCTATTTCTAATAATTTTTGATGTGACAGAGTATTAAAGGGACAGTTTACACCAGAATTGTTATTGTTTAAAAAGATAGATAATCCCTTTATTACCCATCCCCCAGTATTGCATAACCAACACAGTTATATTAATCTATGTTTTACCTCTTTGATTACCTTGTATCTAAGCCAGTGCAGACTGCCCCTTTATCTCAGTGCTTGACAGACAGGCAGTTTAGCCAATCAGTGCAGACTCCTAAATAACTCCACGGGAGTGAGCATAATGTTTATCTATATGACACACATGAACTAGTATTGTCTAACTGTGAAAAACTTTCAAAATGCTCTGAGCTAAGAGGCGGTTTTCAACGGTTTAGAAATCAGTTTGAGCCTACCTAGGATTAGCTTTTCAAAGGGAACAAAGCAAATTTAATTATGAAAGTCAATTGGAAAGTTGTTTAAAATTGCATTCCCTATCTGAATCATGAGAGTTTAATTTTGTCTAGACTGTCCCTTTAAGTGTTGAAATTCTTGGATGTGAAAACATACTGTATTGGGCAGGAAGGAACATATTTTTTTCTTTTAAGAACAATAGTATAAGCTGCTGATTTATAATTATTGAAAACTTTGTAGTCTTCACTCCTGTTTCTTGAGCACAATGTTGTTAAGTGCAAAGCTTAGTCATCTATTTAAGGTCACGTGGTATTATTCTCCCAAGCTTTGATTTAATAGATGTGCAGATTGTTTAGCTAGAGAGCATGATTTGTTCTGGCAACAATACTCATATAATAATGGTACTTACTGGAGAACAAATAACCTTGCCGTCCATTCATTTTTACTTTGTTCTTTTTATGAATACAAGTAGGACTATTTATTTACAGCTGACACCCTCATACACTAATATAATTTGTGTGACCATAACTTAAATAAAGGCTGGTTTGCATGATGAAGCTTCACAAGGCCCCAACAGCTGTCAACGTGTGATTTACTTTGCTGCACACTTCAGTTAAGGGACTAATGCAACCAAAGTTGAGGCATTCTGTGGCATACATTTACCCAGAGGCCTCTGCTCCAGTAGAAAACACTGATAGGTCAGGTTCTCAGGAGGGTTACACAGATGGACTAGCAATGCCTCGGAATTAATAGTTGGATAAATGTTCCTTGTATACATTTTGTGATTAAAGGGACATAAAACCCAAACATTTATTTCATAATTCAGATAGAACATTCAATTTTAAACAACTTCCCTATTTATTTTTTCTTTGTTTTCTTGTTGTCCTTTGTTGAAAAGCAGGAAAGTAAGTTCAGGACTTGGCACCTATCTGCAGTACTATATTGCAGCAGTTTTGCAAAAATGTTATACATTAGCAAAGGCACTAGGTGGCAGCACTATTTCCTGTCATGTAGTGCTCCAGACTTGTTCACGCTACCTATCTAGATATCTCAAATAATTAAAAGAAAACAAATTTGATAATAAAAGTAAATTGGAAACTTTTTTAAATTGTATTCTCTATCTGAATCATGAAATATTTTTTTTTGGTTTCATGTCCTTTTAATCATGTTATGCTACCTGTTCTTTTGCTCTGTGGCAAGGACTGAAAAATCCTGGAAGCCAGAGAGCATTGACGCCTATAATTATGGTTCCTAACTTTTATATATATATTTAAATGCTTAAAGGGCCATAATACCCAAATGTTTACACACTTGAAAGTGATGCAGTATAGCTGTAAAAAGCTGACTAGAAAATATCTCCTGAACATCTCTATGTAAAAAAGAAAGATATTTTACCTCAAAAGTTCCTCAGTAGCCACATCCCATTGTAAAGGATTTCTAAGCAGCATTTTAGTGTGTCTGTCCTGGGACAGCTTAGGGGATGAGCCTCGTGCACTCTCATATTATTTCCCTATTCAGCTTACTATGAAATCTCATGAGAGTTAAGTCAAATCTCATGAGATTACAGTAAAAGGGTTCATGACCTCAGCACTGCTGATGCTGATTGGCTGCTGTTCATTTCTTCATTTTTTTTAACCTGCAGCTGGGAGCAGCTGAGTATAACTTTTTTACACAGAACTTACTCTGGTGAGCTGAGGAGGTTGTGAGGTAAAATATCTTCCTTTTTTACATAGAGATGCTCAGGTGATATTTTCCTGTCGGCTTTTTACAGTTATACTGCATCAGTTTCAAGTGATCTAGCATATGAGTATTATGTCCCTTTAAAGTGAATGTCAAGTTTGATGAATCAGTGCCGGTTTTTAAAAACCCTATTAAAAACAGAGGCGCTTTTATTAATCAAGCTTTACATTTCACTCGTTTTGTAAAACTACTTACCTTTTAATCTTGAAAGCCGCTCCAGCGCTTCCCCTGCCCATCGCAAGCCTCTTCTTATGTCAAAAATGAAGAATCTGGCTTCCTCCAATCACGGCGTTGCCTCAGGCAACAATTATTTCCCTGGGGGGGAAGCCGTCATTGGAGGATGCCGTATTCGTCATTGCTGATGTATGAAGTGATGAGCGTCAGGCGGGGGAATCGCTGGAGGGGCTTTCAAGATTAAAAGGTAAGTATTTTAACAAAATGAGTGAAATGAAAAGTTTGATGAATGAAAGTGCCCCTGTTTTTAATAGTGTTTTTAAAAACTGGGCACTGATTCATCATACTTGACATTCTCTTTAAATATTCCAGAGAAAGTGTGAGGTTAGTTTCTTAGTATTGTGGTGACTCTTAAATTTCAAATACATTTGTCAATCCCTTCTCTATGGTATTGTAAATATATTTTATTTAATATTATCTACCAGACATACTGTAGTGTATATGCAATTTATACCATTTTATTTTTTATAAACAATATCTTCAACCACGTTTTGAGTTGTTTACCATTGTAGTATAAATACCTTATTTACAATTTCTACCAGCCAAATCTGCAATGCTTGACATATTGATCAGAGCTCAACAAATACCAGATGCCAGGTTTGTTTTTGTAAACGCAAACATGCTGAATGTATCTACAGGTATTCTATTAAATATATTTCTGTTTATTTCATTTGAAATGTAGCGTATCAAAACTACATATTTCTTGTTAATTTAATTGGTGTTGATTTTTTTTTAACCTTTTTTGGCACCTTTTTATTCTGCTATTAGTTTTCAAGCACCAAGTGATAATACCCTCTTATATAGACCTATGGATTGGTATGTGATTCACAGGTACAAAATATGGACGTCTGTTGGATATAAAAGGGATGTTAGGATGTTAACCAAAAGATCCAACAAATATGATCAATACTCAATGTTTTAAATCAGCTCTTGTTTTTGCTTTTTGAATTTTAGGAGCCATTAAGAATATTCAGTCAGATACGTTTTTTATTACATAGGGAAGGATTTTATGACGAATTATATTGATTAATGCAATAAGAAATTTAAGAATCTAGACATTTTAATAGTGATAACACCCAGTAAAGAATGTAAATTAGTGTTCCTAGGCCTGTACACTCTGCAGCTTTGTTAACTGGGGCTGGATTTATTCTTGTGAAACACATAAAGAGTTATCCAAATCCAGATCTTACTGTGTTGCACTTCCACAAGCAGAAATACGGCTTCGAAAAGAGCCGAAAGCCACGAGCGTCCGCCTTCTTCTGCAGTCGGCAGTTAACGAATGCACAAGCCTAAATGTTACAGACTATTATCGCTATTTGTTTTTTTTTGTTATGTATATGACAGTGGAACAGCTGCAATTTTGGTTTCTATAATCCAAATCCATTTAACAGAGCTACAATTTAATGAAAACTGTTTTACCCTGGATAAATTAAACCTTTTAAGTAATTAGGGTGGGTTCTTCAGCAGGTGCATCTGTAGCTCCCTTAAGAACATTATCATTTACTCTATTTATTCCATTACTTGACATTATTAGTTAATAACATAGTATGAATCTGACAAGTATGTAATAAAAAGACTATTCACATCATTTCTGCATTTATTTATTTTACTAACTTCTCCATAGCTGAACAGCTGATTATTTTAATTGTTGTATGTCTTGTCTTATATCTTGCTAATGACAAATACTAGTACAATTATATATGTAAACGCCTATTTAAAGGGATAGAAAAGTAAAAAATAAAATGTGCATAGGTACATTTCAATTTTAAATAAAAGCAATTTTGCAATGTACAGGTCCCCAAATCCGGAATTCCACATTCCAAACTTGTTCTGAAATCCAAACTTTTAATAAATATTTTTTGAATAAATTATCAAAACTATTTTTTGCTGCCTGTAAGTCACAATCTTCTGCCTATGTCTTTGTTTTTTTTTTTTTCTAATCACAAGATGAGTCCACGGATCATCTAATTACTATTGGGAATATCACTCCTGCCCAGCAGGAGGGGGCAAAGAGCACCACAGCAAAGCTGTTAAATATCACCTCCCTTCCCTCCAACTCCAGTCATTCTCTTTGCCTACGTTAGAGCAAGGAAGTGGTAAAGTTAGGTGTTACAAAAAGATTATTTTTGGGAGAAAGGTTCTTCAAGCAGTGGTGCCTTCTGTTTAGGTTCCCTGTCTTGTCCCTCCCTTATCATCTGTGTAAAATAGCTTGGGTATTGATTCCCAATAGTAATTAGATGATCTGTGGACTCATTGTGTCATTAGAAAGAAAAGAAAATTCATGCTTACCTGATAAATTTCTTTCTTTCTTGACATGATGAGTCCACGGCCCGCCCTGTTCCTAAGACAGGTTGTGGTTATGTTATAAACTTCAGACACATCTGAACCTTGTTGCTTCCTTTCTCTCCTTTACTTCGGTCGAATGACTGGGGTGGGAGGGAAGGGAGGTGATATTTAACAGCTTTGCTGTGGTGCTCTTTGCTGTCTCCTGCTGGGCAGGAGTGATATTCCCAATAGTAATTAGATGATCCGTGGACTCATCGTGTCAAGAATGAATACATTTATCAGGTAAGCATAAATTTTCTTCTTATTTCTGTTCTAAAATGCAAATAATAGTCTGTTTATTTAAAACGGGAAGATAGTACAGTATTGTAATCAGAAAGGTAATTTATATATATATAAAAGTATGAAAAATGCCATAAAACTACCTTTAGTTGCACATATAAGCTGTATTATGACATGTAAATATTGTCTAAATGACATAAGATATTGTTGTTTACACTTGCTCCCACCCCCTCTCCAAACTCTTCTATTTTACAGATGCAAATATTCCAAAATGTAAACCTTTTCCAGTCCCAAGCAGTTTGGATAAATGGTTTTCTGCCTGCAAAAATGCTTCTAGTAAAGTTATTACTGCTTTTCAGTGGCATACACACGTATGCACTATTGAAGCACCACCTCAGAGCGTCAGCAGGGGCTTGTAAGGCACAAATGAAGTCTTCACAGGCACTATACACACCGTCTTGAATACTGGTGCACGGACTCTCACAGCATACAGTATGTGTGTATGCCACTGAAAAACAGTACGAGCATATTCTAGCTACTCTAAGTATATTGCAAAAATGCTTCTATTTAAAATGAAATGCAGTCATGCTCATTTTAGTTTCAACCTTTCTACTCCCTTCTAAATATATTCTTAAAGGGGCAATAAAGGCCATTAGTATGCTGAGGCAATACACCACCATATACGCATAGCTGATGTCAGTACTAGCACAGATGCCTAATGGTAAGTATGCTGTGTCTACAGAGCATACTACCATTCAGTGCCCATGTGCATGCAGTGCCAATATAGCTTTAAAAATTCTAAAGCATTTGCATTTAATAGTGTCTTGCTTTGTACTGTTACTTCCATGTCCCTTTAACAAATTTGAGCTTATTTGTGAAATTGCTTTCTGAAAAAAATTTAATTAGAAAATAGGTCTGGGCGATATGATGGGGAAGAAAAAAAAAATTAAAAATAAAAATTATGATTTTCACGTCAGCACCCCCTGTAACCCCCATAAGCCCCCTTCTGTAACCTAAATAAGCCGTATCAGCTCCCACTGTAACCTCGTACCCCCTGTAACTCCCATAAGCCCCCTCTGTAACCTACATAAGCCCCATCAGCTCCCACTGTAACCACCAATAGCTCCCCCTGTGTAACCTACATAAGTCCCATCAGCTCCCACTGTAACCCCCAATAAGCACCCCCTTTAACATCATAAGCACCGCACTGCCTGTAACCACCATCAGCCCCCAACCCACATAAGTCCCAGCGCACCCCCATCCCTGTAACCCCATCATCCAAAGCGCCATCAGCTCCCGCTGTGACCCCCAATAGCACCCCCTTTAACATCATAAGCACCACACCACCTGTAACCACCATCAGCCCCAACCCACATAACTCACAGTGCACCCCCTCCCTGTAACCCGCATCAGCCACATTGCACGCACCCCCCTCCCTGTAACCCGCATCAGCCACAGCGCTCCTCGGTAAGTTGGCTCAATGTCGCAAGGCGGGCACGGCAAGTCGGTGGCGAGGGCTAAAATCGCATACTCTCGTGGTTTTAAAAATGCAGCGATTAATTGCGGTTTGAAACCGCATCCGCGATTAATCATACAGCCCTATTAGAAATGCTGCATGGATCTGTAATTCTCTTGCTTCTATATTGATTTGTACTAATTATGGCAGATGCCGATGCAGAAAATAAGTAGAAATTCTCTGGCCAATCAATCAGTGCTGCCCTACCTTGATTTAAAGGATTATTGTAGTGTAATAATAAAATGCCTTATTCATTAGAACATTTTACTGTTATACAAATGCTCATTTTTAACCGTTACATACAGCGACAATTGTGCGCCTGGCTTGATACGTTGCTGTCCTTGAGCAGGACGTTGACAATGAACTAAAAAGAAGCGGTATACTCAAGTAGTCAGCAACAAGACCATGTGTGAGTTTGTGTTTAAAGGGACATTCAACCCAAAAATTTATTTCATGATTCAGACAGAGAATACAATTTTAAACAACATTCCAATTTACTTCTATTATCTAATTTGCTTCATTTTTTAGAAATTCTTTGTTGAAGAAATAGCAATGCACATGGGTCAGCCAATCACACGAGGCATCTATGTGCAGCCACCAATCAGCAGCTACTGAGCCTATCTAGATATACTTTTTAAGAAAGACTATTAAGAGAATGAAGCAAATTAGATAATAGAAGTAAATTAGAAAGATGTTTAAAATGGTATTCTCTATCTGAATCATAAAAGAAAAAAAATGGGTTTAATGTCCCTTTAACACACAACCATAGTTTGTTTAAAGGGAAATAAAAGCCAAGAATAGATTTTATGATTTAGACAGAGCATGTCATTTGAAGATACTTTTAAATTCACTTCTGTTATGAAATGTTCTTTGTTCTCTTGGTATTCTTTGTTGAAACGCTTATATACATATTCTCAGCAGCAATGCACTACTGGGAGTTAGCTGGTGATTGGTGGCTATACACATTTGTCTTTTGTCATTGGCTCACCAAATGGGTTCAGCTAGCTCCCAGTAGTGCATTGCTGCTCTGGAGCTGATAGTTTTGTTTTGAACCATTTGGGTGCCAGAGTGAGTTGCATCTCATAGTGAGGCAATATTGTAGCCCTCTGTGGCAGTTAAGGGATTCATTGTTGCTTCTGCCTGATGGAACACGTCTGATGCATTGTTTTTGTATGAGATAGTGACTGTCTAATGGTGGTAAACAAACTGCTCATTCATCCTCCAAAGCTGTTAATATATTTGGTGCTAAGCTGCACTAATGAAGTTGGTTGCTAAACACTCCGTTTCTTGTGCTTTGGTACTGTGGCTTTTTGCATGCGGTTCCTTCTTCACCTGTAAGACTGGCATTTCAAGGATAGTCTCTTCCCCCCTAGTTTACTTTGTAACTTAAACCCTCACACAAATATGATACATTCTAATATACAGGGCCCACAATAAAACCTATGTGTCTCGTATTACTTCTATTGGAAAATATAAATGTCATATAAGTAATTATTGTCCACTTCACTGTTCCAGATCATCTGATTAATACCGCAGCAGAGTGTGTACCATACATGTGATCTTTAGCATGAAGAGATCACGTGATCAATACCGCAGTACACTGTGTACCATACATGTGATCTTTAGCATGAAGAGATTATCTGATCAATATTGCAGCACACTGTGTAACATACATGTGTTCTTTAGCAGGAACAGGTCATCTGATCAATACCACAGCACACTGTGTACCATACCTGTGTTATTTAGCATAAACAGATCACCTGATCAATACCACAGTATACTGTGTACCATACATGTGTTCTTTAGCATGAAGAGATCATTTGATCAATACTGCAGTACACTGTGTACCATACATGTGATCTTTAGTATGAACAGATCACCTGATCAATACCGCAGCACACTGTGTACCATACATGTGATCTTTAGTATGAACAGATCACCTGATCAATACCGCAGCACACTGTGTACCATACATGTGTTCTTTAGCTTAAAGAGATCATCTGATCAATACCGCAGCGCACTGTATACCATACATGTGATCTTTAGTATGAACAGATCACCTGATCAATACCACAGCACACTGTGTACCATACATGTATGTGTTCTTTAGCATAAAGAGATCATCTGATCAATACCGCAGCACACTGCGTACCATACAAGTGATCTTTAGCATGAACAGATCACCTGATCAATACCGCAGCACACTGTGTACCATACATGTGATCTTTAGCATGAACTCTAGAGTTGATATTAGCATGGGCAAAAAGCTGTAATTGAAAAGCCAGATGTACTGCTGCAAATCTGAGCAAACATTTAAGGACTTGTTATGCTTTCAGCATAACAGGCTTCACCTTTCAGAAGCGCACTTCATCAGAGGATGGTGTTTTTCACAGAAAATGTTGCAAGCCAGGTGGCATTATGAAGTATCTGGGAGGGGGCAGTGTAGTACTTTGCAAATTTAATTACTTTTTCTGTTTTTTATAAATATTATTTAAAGGGATCTGAAACCCCATACATGTGATCTTAGCATGAACAGATCCTCTAATCAATACTGCAGTACACTCTGCACTATACATGTGATCTTTAGGATATTAAGTTGTTATCTTGGACATTTTTGTTTAATTATGGCTATCTCTTCTGCTCATAGAGTGTTAGACCTTTCAGATTTGCAGTATGATTTGCCTTATCTTATCTTTCATGCCGATAAGGCGGTTCTTCGTACTAAGTTAGGTTTCTTTCCTAAAGTGGTTTCGGACAGAAATATTAATCAGGAAATTGTTGTTCCTTCTCTATGTCCTAGTCCTTTTTCTCACGTCTGATAATGCTCATTGGCTGATAGGCATGTCTGATAATGCTCATTGGCTGATAGGTACTTCTGACAATGATTATTGGCTGATAGGTACGTCTGATAATGCTAATTGGCTGATAGGTACGTCTGATAATGCTCATTGGCTGATAGGTACGTCTGATAATGCTAATTGGCTGATAGGCATGTCTGATAATGCTCATTGGCTGATAGGAACTTCTGACAATGATTATTGGCTTATAGGTACATCTGATAATGCTAATTGGCTGATAGGCATGTCTGATAATGCTCATTGGCTGATAGGAACTTCTGTCAATGATTATTTGCTTATAGGTACATCTGATAATGCTCATTGGCTGATAGGTATGTCTGATAATGCTCATTGGCTGGTAGGTACTTCTGACAATGATTATTGGCTTATAGGTACATCTGATAATGCTCATTGGCTGATAGGTATGTCTGATAATGCTCATTGGCTGGTAGGTACTTCTGACAATCATTATTTGCTGACTAATACAGCCAATGAACATTAGTAAAAATTACACAGCTATATATTTCTCAGTTTAATGTCACATGAAAGTTCAATTTAAATCTTTATAGTTCAGGCTGAGCGTGCCATTTTAATAGGATTTTTTTAAATTTAACACGAGTAAATGTACCTAATTCTCTTGGTATCCTTTGTTGAAAAGCATATCTAGGTAGGCTTAGATGCATCATTGCACTACTTGAGCTTGCTGCTGATTGGTGGCTACATACACACATACCTTTTATCATTGGCTTATTAGATGTGTTCAGCTATCTCCCAGTAGTGCTTTGCTGCTCTCGAACTGACTTTAACTATATATCTAACCCCTTTGCAAGTGTTAAACACATAATTCTATTCCATAAACAGTGCAATCATACAATGCTCTATCACATTAGAGCATTTTCCTTTTTGCATCTCTAGTAAATTGAAACAACTTTTACTCCATTTTGTTTTCCAGAAATTCAACATATTTAAAAGATGCTCTTTAAATACCTGATAGAATTGTCCAAACATCCGTGTCCCTTTAATGTTGAAAGGATCACCAATGTGCATTTGTGTTCTATAAAAGTATTTTAAATTGTTTAGTTTGTTCCATTAATGGAATATGAAATCCAAATTTAGCCACCAATCAGCAAGCCATACCCAAGTGCTGAACCAAAAATGGGCCTGCTCCTAAGCTTACATTTTGTTTAAATAAAGATACCAAGAGAACGAAGACAAATTGATAATAGGAGTCAATTACAAAGTTGCTTAAAATTGCCTGCTCTATCTAATTCATTAAAGAAAAGATTTGGGTTTAATTTCACTTTAATTCAGCCCTGGGATATTCTTGACAATAGTGTATCTGTGATATCACCTCTGTTTTTTTTTATTATATCTTTTTATTATTTTATATGCTTACAATTACATATATAAAGGACAAGGACATTCAATATCTATGTTACACAGTTTCCATAATTCTTCGTCCTTGTCTTTCCTAACAGATTCACTTATAGTCAATATTCTTGAAGTTCCCCTTTTGTTGCACCATCTAGTAATCTGAGGGGCAACAAACAAAAAAAGAAAAGAAAGAAAAAGAAGAAAGAAAAGAAAAAGGGAACACTAAAATAAATACAATGCGGGCTTGCCAGAGGATACTTAGAATCCTTTCATGCATATCCTCATATTTGTTTCAAGCGTGGCCGAGGGTGGAGGGGGGAGCCCATACAGTCCAGAGAGATCTATCTTACGGGGTATTTTATAAGAGTCTACTCCAATTATTCGGTAGCTCATTATTAATTATCCAAGATTTAACTGTGTTAGATCTAACTAAGGGTTTAATAATTTGAAGTTGGGTGCTTAGCGGCTGGGCTTCAATTATTTTTAGCCATTTACAAAAGAACCTCTTGATAGGTTTCTCCGCATCGCTACAAATCTCATATTGCTCCAATATCATTTGGTTCATCATCTCTTTTACAAATTGCCTAACACTGGGTACTTTTGGTGATTTCCAATTAGCTAATATCAGTGCTCTCCCTTGGAGAAGTGCTGTATTGATCAAGTAAGGATTCTCGTGCCAGTCTATTCCCTTATATAAGAGAAGCACCATTTTACTATTTATTTGGAGTTTTTGGTTTAGCCACTTATTAAGCCAGTATATTATCTGCTGCCAGAATTGGCAAATTTTTGGGCAGCTGTAAAGACAATGTTCCAAGTCTGCGTCTTTGGCACTACATTTATAGCAAACTATCTCCATATTATTATACCATCTTGCTATTTTTTTAGGAGTTATATATAACTGGTTAATTATCTTAAAGTGTGACTCTCTCCAAGTAGTAACCTTGGTTGTCTTGACTACTATCCTAAGACTATCTGATAGTTCTGCCCTTGTTTGTAGAGGATATAATCTCCCCCATTTGTTTTCCAGTGACTGAAATTGTGTTTCTATTTTACATTCCATTTGAAAGTTATAAATCAGCCTAATTGCATATTTCTTCTGTGCGAAAATTCTGATCACTTTATCTAGCCCTCCTAGGGACCAATCTTTCCCATGCCTGCCTAGTTGTTCATTGTAGAAATGCCTAATTTGTAGATAGGCAAAAAAATCTGTCTTATGCAGCAGATATTCCCTACTTAATTCTTCAAACGATTTGATTATATGTATTGCATTATCCTCAAGCTGTACCAGATTAATAATGCCCTTCCTGCGCCATCTATGGAAAACTCCATATCCGCTACATCCTGGGTTGAATTTCGGATTCCCTAAGATCGGCAGATATCTGGATATACACATATTAACTCCTATTAATTTACCTAGTTTATGCCAGGCCACTATTACGTTGTTAAACGTTGACCTCTGCAAGATTCCTTTTGGGAGATTTTTTATCTCACAATGTAGGAGTGCTTTGGGCACATATGGGGCACATATATCTGCCTCTAATGCTCCACATGTCACGAAATCCCCCTCAATAATCCAATCCATAGCATATTTCGCTACAGCAGCTAGATTATAAAGTTGGAGGTTAGGTAACGCTAATCCCCCAGCTTTAAATGGGAGAGTTAGTATATCTGCTGAACATCTTGTTTTTCCTCCCGCCCATATAAACTTGCTGCACATCCTATTAAACCTAGCACGATCTTTCTGTTTGACTATAATGGGAATATTCTGCATGAGATATAAGATACGCGGGAAGATTATTGTTTTAATTAACGTCACTCTAGCTGTAATATTGATAGGCAGCTCTCTCCATCTTTTACAGTCTGCGATACATTTATCCAGACATGGGGTAATATTCTTGTCATACCAATGTTTCGGGTTTTTAGTAATGATTAGACCTAGATACTTAATCTGATCTACTTCTCTAAAGGGACATCCTTTGTGATTCTGATTTACACCTCGAAGCCACATAATTTCTGATTTGTCTACATTCACTTTATACCCTGAAAATGAGCTAAAGTGACTTATAATCTTTAAAAGTTGCTTAATACTCTTTGGGGTATCTGAGATAAATAGTAAAAGATCATCTGCAAATAGCGATAGAACTATCTTCTGTTGGAAAATTTTGATACCTTCTAATTCTTTCCTTAACCTAATGGCTAATGGTTCTATTGAGAGGTTAAAAAGCATGGGTGATAGTGGGCACCCTTGTCTTGTGCCTTTTTTAAGCGTAATATCTGGTGTAGTTTCATTATTAATAATTAGATTGGATGTCGGGTTCCTATATATGAGTTTTATAAAAGACTCAATATTTCCTTGCACTCCGAACTTCTCTAGTACTGTAAATAGATGATCCCAGGTTATGGCGTCGAAGGCTTTTTCAGCATCTATCGCCAATACAGCTTGATCTGACATATCTTTACTTGGGTTTTGTTTAGCCTCTTGAAAGCATTGATCTAGGGTAATAAGTACTTTTCGAATATTTCTAGCTGGATTACGCCCAGTCATGAAGCCTACTTGGTCAATATGGATAATTTTATGTAAACATTTTTTAAGTCTATTAGCTACTATAGTAGTTAAAATCTTATAGTCGCTGTTCAGCAGTGAAATCGGTCTATAAGATCCAGGGTTTTCCGGATCTCGACCTTTTTTCAGGATTAATGTGATAGAGGATGCCGAAAAATATTTAGAATGCATTTCCCCTTTTAAGAAGTAGCTATTAAAAAGATTGGTAAGAGTGGGCGTAATCTCAGCGGATAACAATTTATAAAATTCGGCTGGTAACATATCCGGGCCCGCTGCCTTATTACTTTTTAACTGATTTATCGTCTGCGTTACTTCCTCCTCCGAAATCGGAAGATTCAGCCTATCTCTGTCTATCTTTCCGAGTTTCTCAGTTTTTATTTGCTCCCAGAATTCTAATTTACACTGAGTATCTACTGAGGTACTAGTATAGAGTTCTTTAAAATATTTGAACATTGCTTCCTTCACCTCCTTGGTCGTACTTACTCTATGTGGACCTACTTTAATAGCTGTTATATAGTTTCTTTGTCTCTGCATTTTAGTTAATCTAGCTATGTATTTGGCGGATCTTCCGTATAGACCTCTATATTTAGCCTTATCTTTCTTATCTTGCTGTATAATCAATTGTTTTGCAAATATCTCTTTCTCCTGTTTACTATTCTGATATTTAAGCCAGGTCTGAGGGTTAGCATTGCTTATGTATGCTATATATGTGTTTTTAAGTTGATTATTTAATTGGGACTCACGCTCCCTATTTTTCTTCTTCCATTTGCACATGTAAGCTTTAATAACTCCTCTGAAGTATGCTTTGGCTGCTTCCCAATATATCTCACATTTACCTATGGAGCCTCTGTTGTAATATTTATATTCCTTCCATTTTTCTATAATATAATTATTGAAATGTATATTATATACTAAGTGTCTTGGAAAACTGAGTCTATTAACCCCCCCCCTAATCTGAGCTATATTCTGGAGTTCTAATGATATAATTGCGTGGTCGGAAATACTTATCTCTTTAATGTCAGTTTTCAAATTCAAGCCTAACATATTTTCTGAGATTAAAAAAAAATCGATTCTTGAGAGGGTCTTAAATGTTTTAGATAGACATGAGAATGCACGGGTATCAGGGTTTTGCCTTCGCCATATGTCCTGTAATCTAAGTCCTTTCATGAAATTTTTAAAGAGTCTACCTTCTTTTTTAATATTCCTAGTTTGACTGCATTTAAGCCTATCTAATAGGGGTACAGGCGTCAAATTAAAATCCCCCCCTACAATAATGTTCTTCCCTATATATTTGATCAATTTGTTATTCAATCCTTCCCAGAATTCCTCATCCATTTTGTTTGGGCCATAGACGTTACAAATCACTACATTTAGATTATCCATTTGTACCTCCAAAATTATAAATCTCGCCTGGCTGTCTATTTCTTGCTTTATAATTTGGTATTCAGTATGCTTGTTAAAGAGAATAGCTACCCCTTTTTTCCTTCCACAATATGGTGATGTTATTACTTCCCCCACCCATTTACTCTTTAGTTTCTCAGCTTCAGTGGGCTTTAAATGCGTCTCTTGTAATAGTACAACACTTGGCTTGAGTTTTCCTAGTTCTTTTATAATTAATTTTCTCTTTGTAGGTGAAGTAATTCCACCTACATTCCAAGATAAAAAGCTAATTTTCTCTGTCATCCTCTTTTTTTTTTTTTTTTTGAAGCTGAAGCCCTCTTATCAGGGATATGGGCTTCTCTACTTTTGCAACTACTCCCACCTCCACCCTCTGCCACGCCAGACCACCACATCCTGCACGAAAAGACTATAAAATCAAATAATATAATAAAAGAAACAAAAACAGTGTTCCACATAGCATTCCATAGAGCTTTCACATAATAACTAAAAACATCAAAAACCACAACTTGTTTGGTCATCATGTTACCTTTACAGTATTTCTATTAATCTAAAATAATATCACAAACCCTGTTCTTGGCAAAACTCTTTAGCCTCTGTAGCTGTCAGAAGAGTCCTTACTGCACCGTTCATTTCTACACATATTTTGGCTGGATAAATCATCCATGCTGACCGTTTAGCTTCAATAAGCTTGGTGCAGTAGGGAGCCATCTCACGCCTCTTATTAGCTGTTTCCGCTGAGAAGTCTTGAAATAGGAAGATCCTACTGTTAGCTATCCTAAATTCTTGTTGTTTGCGATAATGTCTGAATATATTAACCTTATCTTGAAAATTCAGCACTTTAATCATGATAGGTCTGCCTTTTAATTGTTCCTGATCTTCTCTCCTGCTGCCTATTCTATGTGCCCTTTCTATCTTTATCGGTATCTCCTCCAACGGTATCCCTAAGCTTTGTGGCAAAGTTTTAGAAGCAAATATAATTAGGTCTTTGAATTTGCTAGACTCTGGGAGCCCCACTATCTTGATGTTATTCCTGCGGGCTCTATCTTCCAGGTCTTCAATTTTATTTTGCATGGCGAGCATCTGTTTACTGTGTTGATGGGCTGTCTGGTCTACATTATGTACCTGGTCTTCTACACTTGATATCCTTAATTCTACTTAATTTAGCCTACTGGCAAATTGTCTTATTTCGTGGGATAAAATAGAAATTTCTTGTTTTATGTTGTTAAATTGTGGTAATAATAGATCTGAAATCTGCTGCAGGAGACCTTGTGGGTCTGGTACATTTACATGTGAGTCATCTAGGTTGATTTCTGTCATTACATCTGTACTTTTATTGGAGTTTTTTTTATCTTTAATTTTGGGGGGCATGGCTGGAGATTTTGTTTTAATATATTTGTCCATATATAAGAAAATATGTAATGAGAAGAAAAAAAAAGAAAAAAGACAGTCTTCGTGTTAAATGTCCGTATAGGATAGTGCAATATCTCTGTCTCTCCTACACTAATGACTTGGGGAGAATAAGGATCCTATTTACCAGGATCATTTGTGTCCAAATTATATTGTGTCAGTGCTTATAGGTGTGATCAACAGTGAAAACAGCAAACCTTTGGTCAGTATACTCTGCTGGCCAAATTGTGTGGTTTTTTTTTTTTTTTTTTTTTTTTTTTTTTTTGAGAGTGAAAAAAAAAGAGAAAACAGTGTATAAGTGCTATCAAGAGAAGAGAGAGAGACAAGTGAAAAAAAGGAAAGAAAAGGAAAATATAGAGAGAAAGAGAAGAGAAAAAAAAACGACAAAGCAAAGAGAGACCCCCTTTAAACTTGCCTTGCCCCTACCAGTCTGATTCTTTATCTATACAGATTTACTTATTTTAGACCTTATTGAACTTAATATCTCAGAGCCCTATAGCCCTGCTTTATCTGTTAAGGTGTATACAGCCCCTCTATAATAACTTCACAACCTAAGCAGTAGAGCACATCAGCCTAAACCTTTACAAGCTGCTATCTAATGAGTTTTTATACTTGCTCACCAGAAAGAGCTTTTACCTCTTATGCATATATAACCTCTTCATAAACTTGTTAGAGATACCATATAATATCGATATATATAAATTGCATTACTTCAATATACATCACAGTAGTATAGCAAAATGTCTCTTTCAATAAGGCACACCAGAGAACAAGGAAAAGAGGATATCATTAAAGGAAACAGAGAGTCTGTTTTCTAGGGAGGCGCCCTCTTTTCTTTTGGGTGACTTCTTTCTCTGGGCTTCTAAACCTTAATATTGGTCTCCATAGGCTATAGGGTCCTTAGAATCCTTATAACAGTTCTGACAGGCAATCCCCTGTGTCTTGGATGTTGCATATTCTGGGGCTTACAGGGTAGTTCTTCCTTCCCAACTCTCTAGCCCGCTACCATCTAACAGGGCCTGTCCTTTTACCACATACTGATGCACGGGTCAACTCCACGAACTGCCCTTTTAAATAGAATCCTTTGAAGATGGGTTTAAATAGAATCCTTTGAAGATCCCGCACCCCCTGGAGTTTAATATAGTCCAATAAAGTCTCTTTGGCCAAGACTACCACTGCTGACCCCTGTAACCAGGCAGGACTAGTCTGCTGTGGATTCTGGTCTTGCCTAATTCACTTTATCGCACTCCCCGGTGGTCAAAACTTTTACACTTCCAACTGTTTAAAAATATCAGTTACAAGCCCACCTGGGGATAAACATATATGACATACCTCAGCAGCTTTTAACCAGTACTTGCGCTTACTGTCGATTGTCCTCCTGGGGGTGCCTGGGCCGTGCTTACTGCTGTTGTCCCGCAATTCTGTGTGTTGGACCGCTTTTTCCTCCTCACTGGTGGCTTCTTATTTAGGAATTTTCCTGCTCAGGTTCGCGGCCCTCCTACCAGCTCTGAGAACTTCTGGTGTCGCTCTCTCCTTGTACCGGCTTGTGATCGCTTTGCCTCCCAGTATCCTGTCCAATGGATCTCCCGGCAGGATTCCTAATGCTCCAAACAGGTGGCCGTGGCGAAGTCGGCCAAAAACGCCTGCCGTAGACTTCCGGCGCCTGCAAACCACAGATGCTAGTTTGCACGCCCGATCTGGAACCACTATCCTCCAAACAAGGGCTTTAGGCGCTGCGGTGCTTGAACTCTAGCTTAGGGTGCTCCGACGGCGTGCAAGCTGCCGTCTCCTCTAAGCTCCGCCCCGGAAGTCGATATCACCTCTGTTTTTCAGTACTGGAGAGGATCAGCATAAATACAACTGCTGATATTTTACTATTCCTTTCTTAATTTGTGTTGATTTTTGTATGTTTGTAATCCACGTGTAATAATTGATAATTAACACTTTTTTTTCTATTTTCTGTGTATATGATTTGCTGAAACAAAAAAGTAGTACATGCAGAGATGTGGAAATTACGGGTTTCTTCTCGTGAAAATTGCTGGTTAGCTTCAAATTCCCCAGAGCTCTGCTGGGTGTAAATCTGTACCAATGCACTATTTTTATGTTGTCATGCTTAGTAATAACCCCTGTAGCAATTTATGCAATTAATTAAGATTCAATGAGTAGGAAGAAATTGTTTTTATATTTCAGAGAAATAGTGGTTAGATCCATATATAATTCTTCGTATGCCGTTTTCTCCTGCAAACACTGTCTCACAGAGTATTAATTTGCCCTAGATCAGATAGGGCCTCCGATTACAGAAACTCAAAGCTTGTATCTTATAAACCTTCTTTCATTTTTTTCATCAATATTGGCAGCAGTTAAAGGGACAGTCAAGTGAAAAAAAAATCTTTCATGATTTAAATAGGGAATGTCATTTTAATCAACTTTCTAATTTACTTTCATCACCAATTTTGCTTTGTTCTCTTGGTATTCTTAGTTGAAAGCTAAACCTAGAAGGTTCATATGCTAATGTCTTAGACCTTGAAGACTGCCTCTATTCTGAATGCATTTTGACCACTAGAGGGCACTAGTTCATGTGTTTCATATAGATAATATAGAGCTCATGCACATGAAGTTACAAAAATTCTGGTGTTGACTGTCCCTTTAATAGGACCAACTTAAAGGGGTTAAACACAAAGTGTGTGACAGAGTGGCAAATTAACTACTGGGAACTGGCTTCTGGTGAGCTAATCACAAGAAGCATATATATGTAGCCACCAAAGACCTGCTAGCTCCCATTAGTGCCTTGTTGTTCCTGGGCCTACCTATGTATGTTTTTCAACAAAAGATTTAAATAGAACAAAGTACATTTGATGATAGTAAAGTAATTTGAAAGTCTCTTAAAGGTGCATGATCTGTGTGAATCGTGCAGTTTACCTCTTGTGTCAGTAATATGATTGTGGTTCACAGCTCTTTACAATAGTCTGAATTCAAGGGACATTAAACACTAAAACGTGCTAGATAGGATGCTGAATTAGAAAAAAAAAGAAGATTAGTCTGAGAATAACATGTAGATGTATTTTTAAAGTTGTATTAGCTGTTTAAATATTGACATAATAAGTGTAATGTTTTAGTGGCTATAAAACAATAAGAGCTGCCATGTTGTAACTTAGGTTACCTTCTCTGCTGTGGCCAATTAGGGACAGTTATAAATAGGTCGCTAGAGTGTGCAGCCAATGGCTGTGTAGCATATAACTGTGTTCTGTACTTCTAATTCTAACAGAAACTGAAAAGCTCACAATTTCAGAATGGAATTACAGGAAAAGGGGACAAAATAAACAATTTAAGTATATTGCAGAGTTTATATATATATATATATATATATATATATATATATATATATATATATATATATATATATATATATATAAACTCTGTAATATACTTAAATTGTTTTTGTCCCCTTTTCCTGTAATTATAAACAATTTAAGTATATTGCAGAGTTTATATATATATATATATATATATATATATATATATATATATATATATATATATATATATATATATATATATATAAAAATATATATATAAACTCTGCAATATACTTAAATTGTTTATTTTGTCCCCTTTTCCTGTAATTCCATTCTGAAATTGTGAGCTTTTCAGTTTCTGCTAGTATATATATAAAATTGGAAAAAAGCATGCACTCACAGGATTTGTGCTTTTATTGGCACATCAAAAATCGGTAACGTTTTGGGATCACTCACCCCTTCATCAGACCAAGTGAAAAGTGAGCAAACAAATGTGTTTAAATCAAGAGTTAACCCCTCCCCCTAATCAGAACAGGACAGCCCCACTTAAAACATGTGATATATATATTTTCAAAAATGACATATCCCATTGTATGCCAATCAAAATAGTATACCAATTAAAACAATGAAAGTACAAAATACAAATACTTCTCATAAACACAACGTAAATAATATTAAAGGGACAGTATACTGTAAAATAGTTTTTCCCTTAATGTGTTTACAATTGCTTTTTTTACCAAATGCAGAGTAAAAAATGTATGAAAATTAGCTTTTTAAGGTTTATTTCTGTATATTAAAGCTCTGATTTTGTGTTTTGAAGCCACAGCCTAATAAAATAGGTTGAGCTTGTAGGTATAATCAGATCTCATTACTGTATCACATTGTGCACATATACCTGCTTCTTTATCTTATATCTGTCCTTAAAACAATCACCAGTACTTTGAGAGAACAATGGGAAATCAACATTTTATTACCTTATCTCTGCTTTATCACACTGGGAGTGTAATTTCTTCTGCTGGCTGTGTTTACAAAGCTTATCTATAGCTGGTACGCGCGGCCACAAACTTTCAGAATAGGTGGGGATACCACATGCTAAATTAACAATTTCAAATGCCAATATAAGGGTAAAGGAGCTACTTGTAAACAATTTAATACACTCCAGCAGGTAAAGTGGATCATTGGGAACAAATTAAAGGGGAGACATTTTTTGAGTAAACTGTCCCTTTAATTATGTGTCAAAATATGATATAAAGGGGCTGAATCAGTGCACAACAATATCTAGAGTGATAAATAACCACCTATTATATATTAAATAAAATGTAATACAGTATATCCTGGTACACTGGTAATAATAAAATAACAAAGTCACATTCCTTTTCTGGGTTAAACAATACAATACACAGAAGCATCCTCAACCTTAATCAGATGGTACATAGCAGGGGTTCATAACAATGTATATGATAAGCGTACTTATTTATACAGTATGATATGTCTCGTAGCCATTGCGTATACCAAAACCGCCAAACAGTTGCATCGTGGGTGTGGCCAAAGACGGACCTAATGTGCCAGATGTCATAGAACCTCCTATTGGGGTGTGAACAATGCAGCTCTCACTGACACAATGAGGGGAATCGGTAGAGGCAAGGGTACAATCAAACAATCCATATATACAAATTGATAGTTGTAATAAAGTATTAATAAATCTAAGTAGTGTACTATACACAAGTTACAACATCATAGGTTTCATAAGGATAGTTTCAGTGATGCTGGAGATGACATATTGGGATGCAGCAGCCAATCATCAACCTTGTTTACATTGGTGACATTTCCCATGTGTTAGGGAGGAGTTGAGCTGTTTATCATAGTCACAATCACACAGACATTTAGACGATGGTATATGTTACACTAGCAGGCAGGGATGATTCTAAAACATAGTGATAAATATACATATTAGAATTGAATACACATATTACAATTAAAAACTGCTGTTGAATTGGTTATATAGAGAGCATACTTTAAATAAAATACATGGATCAAAATGTTCACCACTTTCCACTTACAGAGAAGGGGCGTGAGTAGGCACAGAACGTTAAACGCCAACAGCACCCCATGATAATGGGTATCAAGTGGGTTCTAACATCATGAGATGGAAATAAAAATAAATATACTAGTAATTACAATTAGGGGTTGTTACATAGTGCCAAACTGGCTAGTCTACGGTCACCCACTCATAGTCTATCCCTTCACCCCATTCGTAAGTATGAGCTCCCATTGGTATCCCTATTGGAACGATACAAAAACAGGGGATTACAAAAAGCTTTGCCAATCCAGCTGATGGTTCAAGCCATGGGGGTATAAAGTTTTTAATTTGAAAATCCACTTCAATTCAACTTGGAGTAGGCGCTGGTTCCCGTCACCCCCACGCTTAACGTGTGGCACATGATCAATCGGTATGAACCTTAGGTCTCTAACTGTATGTTTCAACTGCATGAAGTGTTTAGCTACCGGTTGGTCAGATGTTTGTTTTCTAATAGTCTCACGGATACAGTGTCTATGATTCACCATCCTCGTGCGTATAGTGTTACTCGTTTTCCCCACATAAAAGCGTCCACACGTTCAGTAGGTATACGACATGTGTAGTAGTACATGTAAGATAGAACTTGATGTCAAAATGCTGATTCGTATGGGGGTGCCTGAAGTGAGACCCCTGGATCATTGAGTTACAGGTGGTGCATCCTGAGCATTTGTAGCAGCCCTTCTTCTTGCTTCGCAACCAATTCTTTTGGTAGCAGTGCTCCGGATCTGTCAGCATAAGCTGATCTCTCAGTGATCTGCCCTTTTAAAGGCTATTATTTGTGGACCATAATCCTTAAAAGCTAATTTCGAATCAATATTAACCACCACCCAGAGAAGTGTCTAGGGGTCATATATTTAGTATCCCATTGAAATAAATATTAAAGTGCCATCTTTTTCCTGTATACAGCTCAGAAAATAAAAATAACACCTCAATGAATTCTGCCAGGCAGCAGGGCAGCTCACTAGGTTTGAGAGGCATGCTCCCTCACATGGACCTGTGGAAAAAAAAGATAAAGACTGAGTAATCTTACTCAGGCTTTCAATATTAGTGCAGCATTAACTACATGGGAGTCGCAGTGAGGATTATACCCCACAAGTTCCCATTGCTTAAAAGCCACCACTGCTCTACTGAAGAGACTGACATGGACTATGGCTACACCCCAAGAGAAAAGTAGAACAAACTTGAACTGCTGAAAAATAATAAAATCTTGATTGAAGAATCTTCTTCTAGACACTTAAACTTTACCACCTCCTTGCTTTTAACGTAGGCAAAGAGAATAACTGGTGTTGGAGGGAAGGGAGGTGATATTTAACCGCTTTGCTGTGGTGCTCTTTGCCTCCTCCTGCTGGCCAGGAGTGATATTCCCAATAGTAATTATATGATCCGTGGACTCACCGTGTCATTAGAAAGAAATCCAGATTACACTGGGTCAACGAGGGAGTTTTATGTAAGGCAATGGGATAGACATGAATATACTAGCTTTTCAAGAAGCTTTAAAGGGACAGTCAACATCAGAATTTTTGTTGTTTTAAAAGATAGATAATTCCTTAATTACCAATTTCCCAGTTTTTCATAACCAACACAGTTATATTTATACACGTTTTACCTCTGTAATTACCTTGTATCTAATCCTCAGCAGACTGCCCCCTTATTTCAGTTCTTTTGACAGACTTGCAGTTTAGCCAATCAGAGCTGTCTCCATGGTAAATTCATGTGCAAGAGCTCAATGTTATCTATATGAAACACGTGAACTAATGCCCTCTAGTGGTGAAAAACTATCAAAATGCAGATTAGAGGCGGCCTTCAAGGTCTAAGAAATTAGCATACGATCTTCCTAGATTTAGCTTTCAACTAAGAATACCAAGAGAACAAAGCAAAATTGGTGATAAAAGTAACACCACTTGGAAAGTCGTTTAAAATTGCATGCCCTATTTGAAACGAGGTTTTTTTTTACTTGACTGTCCCTTTAAGGCAAGAGGGAGTAGGGAAATAGGGAGGTAGTTGGATGGGGAGGTTGGATTGAGAGAGGGTTTTTTGAGGATAGGTGTGACCAGTGCATGTTTAAGAGATGAGGGAAATATACCAGTGCTGAGAGAGAGGTTGAAGATGTGTGTGAGGATAGGGGTAAGGGTAGAAGAGAGGGAGGGGAGTAGCTGTGAGGGGATTGGGTAGAGGGGGCAGATAGTAAGGTGAGAGGATTGTATAAGGGCAGAAACGTCTTCTTCTGTAACAGGGGTTAAAGAGCTACATGTTTGGCTTTGTGGGTTTTGGATGATTGTGAGTTTTTTTGGGGGGGGGGGTGGGAGACCAGTAGTATCTTGAGAAACATTTCTAATGGAGTCGATTTTGTTGTTGAAGTAGCTGGCAAAATCTTGAGCTGAGAGAGAAGTTGTAGTGGGAGGTGGGGGTGGGCGGAGAAGGGTATTGAATGTGGAGAACAGACATTTTGGGTTTGAAGAAAGAGTAGAGATAAGAGTAGAGAAGTAATGTTGCTTATATAGATTAAGGGCAGAATAGTAAGAGTTCAAGATGAACTTATAGTGAAGAAAGTCAGCTGAACGCAGAGATTTCCTCCAGTGTCACTCAGCAGAATGGGAACAGTGTCAGAGGAGTATGCTAGGGCTGAGGATGAGTGTATGATTTCCGAGCTATGGTAGGTAGGGCCAGATTGTCAAGGACTGATGTAAGGGAGGAGTTATAGAGGCAGATAGATTCATCAGGGCTGGAAAAGGAGGGATGGAACAGAGGAGAGGTTTGAGAGAGCTAGCGAGCTGTTGCTGATCTAATGACTTGATTCTTCTGTGAAGTTTACTGTGAGGGGTAGAAGGAGGGAGAGTTGTAGAGAGGGAAGTGGTGTTACAAGTGAGGAGGTGATGGTCAGAAAGAGGAAAAGGGGAGTTTGTGAAGTGTATATATGTGTGTGTGTATATATATATATATATATATATATATATATATATATATATATATATATATACTCACACACACATTGTTGTTTTTTTATCTATTAACAACTATTCTTGTCGTATTTTCGTATTGTTCCCTGTCTGATGCTAATGAGATAAAGAAATCACAACTTCCCAGGACTCAACTACCCTCCGTCATAGTTTGGTTAAGTATATAACAAGATTTTTTTTGCATTTACTTCCCTGTTTAGAATACCGTTTTGAAACGTGTTTAATATGAGAGACAAAACAAACATTTTCCCCTCAGTATCTGACTTGGGCAGAAAAGCCACTTCAGTTCTTTTGTGTGTTAATGTAATGTATATTCAAAGTGATATGGAATGCCTGTATTTTTAGTTTCATATATACATATATATATATATATATATATATATATATATATATATATATATATATATATATATATATATATATATATATATATATTAAGGTTTTTGAGTACATACATTCAATAATTGAAACACATATTGTATAACCTTGTTTTATAATACATTTTTATACTATTTATAAACTAGTGTATCCCCTTCAATTATAACAAAACAGTAAATAAATTGTTATCCCAACGTAGAGAGCCAGAGCTGCTTGTGGATCCTTACCAGATTATCTTAAACTGGGTGGGATTTCAGGGGGGATGGAGAAGATAATGGGGTTTCCATAGGATGCATTTTCCTTTGCTTACCAAGCAGTATCTGGGGGGGGGGAAGGGTGCCAGGGTAGCATCATAGGGTCTATATTAGCTGTATTAGACTAAGATACCAGAATATTGGAGGGGTCTATGTACACCCCTACGTTACAGGATATATGTAGTCAAGGTTTGGATATTTTCTAGTTTTAAATATGATACCCTATGTCTACCTTCCCAGGCAGAACAACTCAACGTACTTATCTCTAACATGTAAGCCTGAGAAAGGACTGGTATAGTAGGGGGACCGATGGGATAAGTTTATGTTGAGATTGAATATATACTTAGTTATTAAGGTGCAACTACGATTAACACAACTGTATAATCAACAGAACAAAAATGGAGCTATATAGGTTTTATGGAGGGTAATGTATATTTGAGATAATCCTATATATTATCATTCCGTCATAGGGGTACGGGCCCTATACCCCACGACAAAAGACTGAATTTTCACCTTTAGCTTAAAATAGCCTATTACGGTCACATTAATACACATTTACCCCAAGAGGTTTTGTGAACCTTATCAAAATGAAAGGTCAGGCGTAACGAACATTAGATAAACCTACAACATAGTGTCTGTAGAGATAAGATACTCAATAGTAAACATAATTTCAATTCCCTCTGACCCTACTCAGCTAAGACTTCCATATAGGTATTCTAAGCGCTCCTATAGCTTTTACATTTTTATAAAAGCGACCAATTGTATCAGTTCTTTAAGGGTAGGGTATTCGTCTAATATAACTGGGTATTGTGAATAATATATCTGGCAATATTTGTTAATCTAAAGTGCTTAGAAGATGTTGGTCATGTTCTTAAACAATGTTAACCCTCATTAGGTATCATACTATCAGACTAAGGGGAGTGGCTTCTCCTGACCTAGTGGCCATACATAACTACTGAGGTATACACACGCTAACATAATAAATATAAGCCTTCAACGTAAGGATACAGTTGTCTAAGTGTTGTGGGGTTGAGTACTGTACATATGCAAAAATCCTATTATTTTATAAACACTAGAACTGTAAACAATAACAAACTATTGTCTAGAGTGAAGGTCTCGCCAATATACCTTTGGAGTCACAAAATATGTATGGGATGTCTCTACTTATATCGCAAAGTGACCAGTCCTTAGCCTGATACTCTCGTATCTGTGTCCAGGAAAGGCAGTGAGCAAACCAAAGGAGGTTTAAATCTAGCCAACACCAATTCTTCTTAGTATAGGATTCCTATGGTTGAAACTGGAGACTTGCATTGTGCTACAAATCTGGAGGAACTTCCAGACCCCTCCCATACCAGACAATAGACTACGTTTTTCAGCCTTCGCTATAATCCCTCTCTGGTCCCGAGTGCTGCTGGTCACACCAACAAGAAGGCTGCCTGACACACCACCCATGTTTTGTCCCCAGCCAGGCAATGCAAGATCGTAAGGTATGGGTCGATGGTTAGTCTCCGAGACGGTCGTCTTGCATACCACGGTCCTTATCTCCTCAGATGCTATGGCCCGCTTAGGAAGAGTCACTAGATCAGCTGGCTGAGTTTCCAGTAGCCTGTCTAGAATGTAAGGCTTGCTTGCCAAGTGCCCAGGACTACCCGACCAGAAAGGGGAGACCTCCCCACGGACAACTCGGGCCGCCGGCATACAATCAATTGCCCCATAGGGAACATAGATAGGGTCAAAGAGAGCTCTTTTCTCCGTGGCTAGGATTTTGAAATGTTCCTCGATGTCCGTGCAGAAATCGGTAAGTATGAGCTCAATTCTAGCCTCCATGTCAAAACTGGGGATGTTGTAGATCTATTAGGTTCCGGATCAGTGTTCGAAGTATAGGGTATGGAGTGGAAGCAGACTGCCGTTATGTCAAGCCAACCTCTGACCTGATGCGTACCAATTGGGATGTAGGTGAACCACGATCTAGCCTTGGTTCGCCATTGTTGGCGCTCTACATAAGTGGTGCTGAGGTTTCTTGTGTAGTAAGACGGTGCAGTGACTTCGTTGCCGGTACATCGAAGGCTAAAGCTCTCTATTTCTCTGCAATCCTTACACGTTCAGTAGCTTCTTGTCTCTAAGAAGTGACTTTTATGACCCTTCTCACTTTCACTAGTAATTCTCCTTGCAAAATTGTAAGATGTCCACTCTCACAGGCCTCGGCTAATAACGCCCCAGAGTCAAGCAAAGTTGCTTTACTCGTCGATGTCCCAGTCTTCAGGTTTCTTAAGGCCTTTGAGCTAGTAGGCACCCTGTGATTATCAATTAGTTTGAGCTGAACGGCCAAATAAACAGTTATTTTTAATATATAGCCGGAGCTATGTCAGCGTGTGACCGTTCAGTTCCAAGGCTAGCTTCTCCCCACATATACATATTTTAAAGTGATGGTAAACTCTCCCCTATATAAAAACAGATCCGGAACGTTAGTGATATTTTAGATGGAGTTTAATTCATCAGTTGTAATGAAGATACACTATAACTTACTTTTTAATAAAGATATAAAATTCAAATACCCTGCGCTCCGCCACTTCAGAAGTCAATTTTTCTGTGAACTAACGGTTTAAATTGTTCTCCAATCAGCGCTATAGCTACAACAAAAAGTGCCATATGGGGAGAGTGCTGATTGGAGAACAATTCAAACCTTTAGCTCACAGACAAATGTACTTTTGAAGTGGGCGGCGAAGTGCGAGGTATTTGAATTTCATATCTATATTAAAAAGTAAGTTATAGGGCAACTTCATTACTTCTGATTAATTGAACTCCATCTAAAATATCACTAACATTCCGGATCTGGTTTTAAAAAGGGGAGTTTACCATCACTTTAATAATTTTTGTATGCAAATAAATATGTCAAACTTCAGAGGTGTAAATACTTGTCCCACACCTCTTGGGGGCCCATCTTGTCCTGAAATCATTACGGTCCAGCTCATCTGTCCACATGTAATTCATAAATTTGCTGCTTTCTCCCTTCAAGAAAGTAAAGGGCAGTGGAACTTATGACATGATGTACTGTTTAATAAGCAGATATTTATAATATAGCAATGCTCTGAGTTAATAAACCAAACAGAATACACAGAGAACATAACTGCTGCAGATGTTCACTGTATACCTAATATCTATTTTAAAATGAAGCTCATTTGTACAAATAATTTTATTAGACATTTAACGCCTGATCCTCTTCCATGTCAGCCCTCCATAGAAAATACGCCCTGTCCAATCAAATGGAATATACAGTAGTTTGTTTTGCATAGTCACTAGTCCTGGGCGAGCTTCTGAATGCTGGTGCAGGAGTTGTATTTGTTTAATGCATGTACAATAGCAGGAGACAGCCCATTCATAAAATATGGAGGCCAGTCATTACCAGGTGTCTACAAGCTGCAACTAATGGCTGTACAACCAATCTAGCAGAACCACCCCCATGATTCTGCAGCTCTGGAAATGCACGCTGAAACAAAGTGACTTTGTAAATCTCATTTGCATGTCTTTACCCAGAATTCCCAGCTACTAAAACGCTGCATGTGAAATACAATGCCTGTGGGGTGGATCAGACTACTCCAGACAGCATGGCTATGTAATTCATTTGGCTTATTTTTGATAATTATTTTAAAATACTTGCCAGCAATGTTTAAAAATGTATGTAATGCAAACTATTATTTACTTTATTAGCCTTTTTAGGATATGCACAGATCTCAACATGTTTTATGTCACTTTAAGGGTGGAGCTATGTATGTGCTGTAGCATAACATATACAGTTTATAATGTAATAACACGTTTTGTAAAGTTAGTAACATGCATTATACAAAATCTCTATAGACTACAAGTAACAAAGACCACAACTCCTGTTTTACTATAGCTGGGTATTAGCATATGTTTTATGTACATATTCTGCTTATTAGTGTAGTGATAATGCATTGCCTTAGAATTACATTTCAAAAGTAAATAAAAACAAAATAAATGTCTGTAATTGTAAAGTATTCAAAGATTCAGAGCTCTATATATCAAATGATTGTTTTCTTATCGCAAAACATACACACGCATTGCCTGTTGCACTTCAAGATTGTTCCCTTTTATCAGTCATTTTCTGTTTTCTTTTTTACTTAGTATCAAATATTGTTTTAATGGTTTACTTGGTATTGTTCCCTGTCTGATGTTAGTAAAGAAATCACAACTTCCCAATGTTCACGTACACTCCCTCATAGAGTGGTTAACAGGTATGTCATGAGATTCATTTGCAGTTACTTCCCTTTGTAACATCCCTTTTGAAACCTGTTTAATATTAGGTGTTTTTTTTCACTTTTTACTTCAGTTTCCGTTCTTTTGTCTGTGAATGTTCATTTAAAGGGACAGACAAGTCAAAATTAAACTTTCATTATTCAGATAGGACATGTAATTTTAATCAACTTTCAAATTTACTTTTATCATCAAACTTCCTTTTTTTCTCTTGGTATTCTTAGTTGAAACTAAACCTAGGCAGACTCATATGATGTCTAAGCCCTTGAGGGCTGCCTCTTATCACAGGCTTTTTAAATTCCTTTTCAACACAAAGAGACTGAAAGTACACATGGGCCATATAGATAACACTGTGTTCAGGCACAGGGGGTTATTTAAGATTTAGCACAACACAATGCTAATTGCAAGACAATAGATAATAAACAGTCACAGTCATGTGATCAGGGGACTGGAAGAAGGTTCTTAGATACAAGGTAATCACAGAGGTAAAATGTGTATTAATATAACTCTGTTGGTTATGCAAAACTGGGGAATGGGTAATAAACGTAATATCTATCTTTTAAAACAATAAAAATTCTATGGTAGACTGTCCCTTTAAAATTAAATGGCACGCCTATGTTTTCAGTTATGCATGTAGATTTTTTTGAATGTTTTTGCATGCTAATATATATTACAGTTCTGTGGTGTAAATGCAGGGGTCTCAGAGGTTAACTGGTCCTGCACCTTTAGGGGGCCCATCTGGGCCTGAAATCAGTAGTGGTGTCACAATGAGGACTCTTCCGTGTACCCCTCCCGCAAAACGAGGCTCACAGTATAGGGAAAGTGTGTCGATTTGCCTTTTAGAAATATGTTGGCAGGATATCAAAGATGGCCACCAATCAGCAAGCGCTACCAAGGGTGCTAAACCAAAAATGGGCTGACTCATAAGTTTACATTTATGCTTTTTCAAATAAAGATACCAAGAGAACGAAGAAGAATTGATAATAGGAGTAAATTAGAAAATTGATTAAAATTGCATGCTCAATCATGAAAGAAAAAAAAATATGTTGTATATCCCTTTAAGACATTATAAATATTTTATATATATATATTTTTTTACAGAAACTATCTATGTGCAGCATACATATGAAATGAAATTATTTTTATGTTGAACTCATGCTGTTTTTTTATATTGAACTCACGCTGGTTTTTGAGACTGTACATTCTACAACTATATTTCATTTTTTCATTCTGAAAAGCTACAAAATATTGCCTGAAGCACCTAAATATTGTTACAGCACACTAGCTAGATCTGAGTGCTGAAACATAACTCCTTTATTCATCTTACAGTTGTAACTTTGTTCCTGCTTTTTTGTGTGGGCTAAACTATCTCATATTCTAGATAGCATCAGTCTCTTTATAATATTTTTATCCTTTACTCTGATCGAGCTGCATAGAAATAAGTTTGGCTTTATGAAAAAGCTTCCTTACTGCAGTGATGTACCAATGACATACCTTAGGATGTGATTCTAGTACAGTGTCAGTTAATTAAATGCGCAGTCCCTCCTGACAGATTCCCTCATGTTATAATTATTTTAATTACTAAAGTACCTTAACCCCTTGTTGTTTAGTCAGCTACAGTTGCTAGGAAGTTAATTAACACCTACTTTTGATACCTATAATAGCTATCACAAGTCACTAAGACACTTGTGATATATATTAAATATAATACACTCCACATTGGGATTGTAATGCAAGTATTAGCAAGATGTGCTATGTGCCTTATGTTCCCATGGGGTTAGAATAGCAGTAATTAGCCTGTGGAGGAAATACAGAATATAATATGGTATAAGGCAGGATATTACTGTAACATAATATTGTAATGGAGCTGCTGTTGGTCAGAATATTTAACCTCCATTTTAGCGGTAGGAAGGGGTGGAACAGTGATCTTTTCATGATGTGTGTGGAAGCCCCTCCCCTATGTTTGAGGTAAGAGGGGCAGAGTAGTGATCACATGATGTGTATGTAGGAGCCCTGTCTTTCCCCTGTCTAAGAGGGGGAACTGAGGTAACACGAGCAGCCTTAAAGGGATAGTGTACACCCATATTCAAATAAATGCATGTACTAGGCACTACTATAAAGAAGAATGCATACTGCTATAAAAATCCAGTATAAAACCTTTTTAAAAAACATTCTTAGAAGCTCCCAATTTAGCACTGTTGATGAGGTTAGGCTGGAACATCCATGGAAAGGGGATAAGAAAGCAGGAAGGGCAGACACCCCTGCATATGAAAAGACCCATTATACAAACAGGAATTAGCAGGACTCTGTAGACAATGGACATCAGTATGCATCTATAATTGGGGGCTTGGTTAGGAGTCTGAGGATCAGCACAATGTTATTTAAAAATTAGCAAAACACACACGCAATGGGCTATATAAATGTATCATCTACAAAATATTTATGTAAAGAAAAATCTAGTGTACAATGTCCCTTTTAAAGCGGTTTTGTAGCAGTGACAGTATCTCAACAAGTGTTTCTGTATCTTGATAACAAGTTCTGAAGATCATAAAACTTTTTTTTTTCTGTGTGTATAAAGTTTTTTCCTGTCAAAATCCCTCCGGCTCATTTATTGACAGTGCACATAACCTGGAATACATTGTGTTACACAGAGAGCAGAACAGGCAGTGTCCTTATAGATGACACAGTCACACTTCCATTAGCGCAAATAGAGTCTATAGATACCAGCACTCTAGGTGGGGAGACAAATGCAGAATAAATTAAATCAAGACTGCTGCTCAGCAAGCAAGTCATCATGGCTGAGAAATGATTTGCATATCAGAGCAGTTTGGCTTGTGCACACCTTCATCATTACTTCAGAATACAAAGGTCTAGGTCAGTTGCAAGAAGTGAAACAGATTTTGCAATGGGCACGATTAAGTTTTTGATATTACTGCAGTCCATCTGCTGGGAATCAACAACTGTTAGGCAACTAAGATTAAAGGGACACTAAACCCAATTTTTTTTCTTTAATGTTTCAGATAGAGCATGCAATTTTAAGCAACTTTCTCATTTACTCCTAGTATCAAGTTTTCTTTGTTCTTTAAAAAGCAAGAATGTAAAGCTTAGAAGCCGGCCCATTTTTCATACAGAACCTGGGTTATGCTTGCTTACTGGTGGCTAAATGTCAGCCACAATTAAACAAGAGCTTTCCATGGTGCTGAAGATAAAATGGGCCACCTCTTAAGCTTTAAATTCCTGCTTTTTAAATAAAAAAAATATTTCGTGAAGCAGATAGAGCATGCAATTTTAAGCAACTTTCTAAATTACTCCTATTATTAATTTTTCTTCATTTTCATGCCATCTTTATTTAAAAAGCAGGAATTTAAATGAAGCTTAAGTGATGTTAAAGTTACCTTACCCTCTATCCAGTATAGCATCAATTGTGTAAAATCAATATAAGTTTCATTCACCAGTTCTTATATATGTGAGTAGAAATAAAGTTATCAGCCTTACAAGTGCAATTTTTTAACGTCCGATAATTCATCCCGTATATTTTTTTTTTCTATTGATCACGTTGTTAGGCGAACCAATTGAAATTCTGGCCGTTAGGCGGCCTTCCCTTGACGTCACCCGTCCCTTAAATCATCTGCGCATGTGCCATTTGTTTTCCTTGTTCTAGAGAACACCGCATGCTCCCGTTTCGTGCATGCGTCCTGATTACTTGGGGGAATCACCAGTTACGTCATAGGCTTCTTACTGACAACCGCATCATTATACGATTATCGCATGCGCTGTGGAAAGCAGCATAGGCGATTTGCGCATGCGCAGTTAGATTCGCAGTTACTTCAGAATCGGGAACAAGCTTTTGAGCAAGGTAGAGAGCAGAACACGGAAGTAGGAGTAGGGAGGAGTCGGATGAGAAACGGTAGGGAATTTGAAATATATATATATTTTTAGAACAAAAGCAGTAAAAAACACTTAGCGACTACATAACTTTACTATTGATAGATGATTTGGTGTCTTCAATACCGGTTAAATTTACCTTCACTTTAGGAGGTGGCCCATTTTAAGTTCAGCACCATGGATAGCTCTTGTTTATTCGTGGCTTACATTTAGCCACCAATAAGCAAGCAGAACCCAGATTCTGTACGAAAAATGGGCTGGCTCCTATGCTTTACATTCCTGCTTTTTAAATAAAGATAGCAAGAGAACAAAGACAAATTTATAATATGAGTAAATTAGAAAGTTGCTTAAAATTGCTGCTCTACCTGAATCATGAAAGAAAACATTTGGGTTTAGTGTCCCTTTAAAGTGCATGTAAAGTCAACAGAACTGCTTTTCATCAAAGTGTGTAATTGCTAAAATAAAGGTTAGTTTAATTCATCATATTTTTTAAATCTATATATAAAAGTAAATATATATATTTTTACTTGCTATTCTTACCGCTGATTCCTCCGCCTGCTATTTTGGTCCCACATTAGTTTTATGATTGACACTTCGCTTTCTTAATCTTTTTTTCACCCCCGGGGCGTCAGGCCGGTTGTTCGCTACGTCACGCGCTTTAACTGCGCATGCGTGAACTACTCGATGACGTAGCATACTCAATGCTCGTCCGCGATTCGCGCATGCCCAATACTAATATCCTATTATTTATTCTACGACCTGAGTATCGCATGCGCGTTTTGTCAGCAAAATTTTGAAACGCATGCGCAAATGTCACCCCTGATCGTGACCGAGTATCAAACAGACGTCATCGAGTGGGCGGTAAATATTTAAATGATGCAGGGGAAATCGGGGTGAAATACAGGAAGAAGACGGTTGGGAGGAGTTCAATTATTATAACGGAGATAAGTTGGAATTGAAATAAAACTATAAACATTAGTTATATTCGAAAAATATTATTGCGGTTTGAATATATATAACATTGTGAGCAAGTAGGATTAATTTAATAACAAAAATTTACATTCACTTTAAGTTTTACTGGTCAAGGTATCCTTATTCTAATGCTTTCATTCATATAGACCCCAGGCAGTCAAAAGCAAGGCATACACAGTGTGAGTATAAATATGGACTATCTGATCCAGTGGATGCTTTTTGCAAGGCTGTATAACATTCATATCCTTTTCATATCATATTTGTGGTTTACTTCTGCAGTAATACAAATTATATGGATTCAATAACTTCATCAATTGTTTAAAATTGCATGTTCTATCTGAATCACGATAGTTAAATTTTGACTAGACTGTCCCTTTAACTGCTTTGAAAAACCTTTGTGGATTGGCGCTGATAGCATAAAATGACACTCTTTGTTGTGGTGTAAGGACATAAGGCAGGGTTTAGACATTTTGCAAAGTGTTTTATTATAGAAGGGGACATGAAATCCAAAATGTTTATTTCATGATCCAGATAGAGCATACAGTTTTAAACAACCTTCCAATTCACTTCTATTATCAAATTTGTTTCATTCTCTTATCATTCTTTGTTGAAGGAGCAGCACTATGCTAATGGGAACTAGCTAAACACACCAGGTGATCCATTTGCTAGAGGTTTATATGTGTAGCCACCAATTATCAGCTAGCTCCCAGTAGTTCTTTGCTGTTCCTGGGCCTGCCTATGTATGCTTTTCAACAAAAAAAAATCAGGAGAGCAAAGCAAATTAGATTATACAAGTAAAAGTGAAAGTTGTTTAAAATATCATGCTCTATCTGAATCATGAAATACATATTTTGGCTTTCATATTCATTTTAAATGTTTACACAATTGATTTAAAGCTAACAAGCAAACCTTGTTTGGTCTTTACTTTCCTTCTTGTATGGAGAAGTTTTTATAAAGAATATTTTTTTGTAGGTTGGGGTTTTGTTAATCTTAGTGATTATTATTGCTTGTCTCATGCTTCTTACTATGGTATATGGCAGATATTTAGTTTTTTTTTTAATGAGTGAAAGTTTTTCTTTTATGGAACTTAGTGTTTCAAGTCAACATGAAATGGCTGAGAATTGCTAGCTAGGGGCTCCCTGTATTACCGATAAGTCGTGGATATTACAGATTAAACTCATAAAATGAGTGTGCCTGGGGTTTATCATTTTATTACAAATCATAAATATCTGTTCGCTGAAAGTTATTACAGAAAGGCACCTGCAAGTTTATTAAAGACTTGGGAAAAAACAAGCTAAATATGTATTTTAATTTTTCCAGTTCTGGATGTGTGGAACTCCTCACAAACTTTTATAAGAGGTTCTATAGTTCTTTTAAACTCAATTCTTTTGCGCTCAGTTTGGGGTGGGATTAGAGTTGCTTTCATCTATTTAAAAGATGAGATCTACACCGTAAAAGCTGCCATTTATTAGTGTTTATCACTTATAATATTACATTTTGTAATGCAGTATTAAAAACAAGTTGTCAAGGTTAAAGGGACACTATAGAAAAAAAACTAATTACATGCTCTGATCGGTAATATGTCATTTTAAAGGGACATTAAACACTGAGATGGTAATATAAAATGATAAATTGTATTTATTTTGTCCCCTTTTCCTGTAATTCCCTTCTGAAATTGTGAGCTTTTCAGTTCCTGTTAGAAATGAAAGTGCAGAACACTGTTATATTCCACACATCCAGTGGCTGCACACTATAGTGACCTATTTATAACTGTCCCTAATTGGCCACAGCAGAGAAGGTAACCTAAGTTACAACATGGCAGCTCCCATCCTATAATATAAAAGGACAAGTGTGTTTGTCCGAAGCTGTCATGCGCAGTAGAGACAGCACAAGGACAAACACACCTGGCCTTACCTGATCTGCTGGTTGGCATGGTGCAGCGAAAATGGGCGTGGTCAGACGGGGCGTGGTCGACGTGACGGGGCGTGAGAGGGGAGAGAGATAGAAAGAGAGGGGGGAGAGACAAAAAGAGATTGGAAAGAGCTGAAGAAAGAGCTAAAGAGAGTTGGGAGAGAGAGCAAAGTAGAGGAGAAAGAGCAAAAGAGAGGGGAGAGAGAAAATCAGAGGGGGAAAGAGAGAGAGCAAAAGAGGGGAAGAGAGTGAGCAAAAGAGAGGGGGAGAGAGAGAGCAAAAGAAGAGAGGAGGGAGAGAGAGGGGAGAGAGAGAAGGGGGAGAGGGGGAGAGAGAGCAAAATAAAAGGGGGAGAGAGCAATAGAGAGGGGGAGAGAGCAAAAGAGAGTGATGGAGAGAGAGAGCAAAAGAGAGGGGTAAGAGACAGAGCAAAAGAGAGGGGGGAAAGAGACAGAACAAAAGAGAGAGGGAGAGAGAGAGCAAAAGAGAGGGGGGAGAGAGAGAGAGCGCAAAAGAGAGGGGGGAGAGAGCGCAAAAGGGAGGGGGGGAGAGGGAGAGCGCAAAAGAGAGGGGGGAGAGAGAGAGTAAAAAAGAGGGGGGAAAGAGAGCAAAAGAGAGGGGGAGAGAAAGAGCAAAAGAGAGGGATGGAGAGAGAGAGCAAAAGAGAGGGGAAAGAGACAGAGCAAAAGAGAGGGGGGAAAGAGACAGAACAAAAGAGAGAGGGAGAGAGAGCGCAAAAGAGAGGGGGGAGAGAGAGAGCGCAAAAGAGAGGGGGGAGAGAGAGAGCGCAAAAGGGAGGGGGGAGAGGGAGAGCGCAAAAGAGAGGGGGGAGAGAGAGAGCGCAAAAGAGAGGGGGGGGGAGAGAGAGCGCAAAAGAGAGGGGGAGGGAGAGAGCGAGCGCAAAAGAGAGGGGGAGAGAGCGCAAAAGAGAGGGGGGAGAGAGAGAGCTCAAAAGAGAGGAGAGAGAGAGCGAGCGCAAAAGAGAGGGGGAGAGAGCGAGCGCAAAAGAGAGGGGGGAGAGAGCAAAAGATGAGGGGAGAGAGAGAGCAAAAGAGAGGGGGAGAGAAAGCAAAAGAGAGGGTGGAGAGAGGGAGCAAAAGAGAGGGGAATGAGCAAAAGAAAGGGTAGTGAGAGCAAAAGAGAGGGGGGAGAGAGAGCAAACATGAGGGGGTAGAGAGAGCAAAAGAGATGTGGAGCGAGAGAGAGCGCAAAAGAGAGAGGGAGAGAGCGCAAAAGAGAGGGGGAGAGAGCGCAAAAGAGAGGGGGAGAGAGCGCAAAAGAGAGGGGCAGAGAGCAAAAAAGAGAGGGGGGAGAGAGCAAAAGAGAGGGGGAGAGAGAGAGAGCAAAAGAGAGGGGACGGGAGAGAGAGCAAGGGGTGGAACCGCTATACTGCAAAAAATGGCCCGTGTAAACGGGCTTTAGGACTAGTTGTTTTATAAACACTAACACTTATTACTTATTTTGTCAATATTTAAACAGCTGATCTTATTCTCAGATTAATCTTTTCTTTAAATGCATCAATCTATCTAGCATTTATTTAATGTTTAATGTCCCTTTAAGACTATCGACCCTAGACTACCAGCAGTACTCTGCAATTTTCAAGTGGTATTTTTAGTGTGTGTTTAACCCCCGTAAAAGGGTTAAACACACAGTGGAAATACCACTTGGAAATCACAGAGCACTGTTGGTTGCTAGTGGAAAACGCTGCTGATCCAATTAGCAGAGCTAGTTCCACATCTGAGTTGTGCGATTAGACGCTCTGCAGGTCCTGCATGCAGCTTACAGTTTTTGTTTAATGTCCTTTTCTCTTGTTAAGTGTATCCAGTCCACGGATCATCCATTACTTGTGGGATATTCTCCTTCCCAACAGGAAGTTACAAGAGGATCACCCACAGCAGAGCTGCTATATAGATCCTCCCCTAACTGCCATATCCAGTCATTCTCTTGCAACTCTCAACATAGCTGGAGGTAGTAAGAGGAAAGATTGAACGCTTGATTTTATCAAAGCGTGGCTTCTCCGAGTCAGTTATTGATACCTTAATACAGGCACGAAAGCCTGTCACCAGGAAAATCTACCATAAGATATGGCGCAAATATCTTTATTGGTGTGAATCCAAGAATTACTCATGGAGTAAGGTTAGGATTCCTAGGATATTGTCTTTTCTCCAAGAGGGCTTGGAAAAAGGATTATCAGCTAGTTCTTTAAAGGGACAGATTTCTGCTCTGTCTATTCTTCTGCACAAGCGTCTGGCAGAGATTCCAGACGTCCAGGCATTTTGTCAGGCTTTGGTTAGAATTAAGCCTGTGTTTAAACCTGTTGCTCCCCCATGGAGCTTAAACTTGGTTCTTAAAGTTCTTCAAGGAGTTCCGTTTGAACCCCTTCATTCCATTGATATCAAACTTTTATCTTGGAAAGTTCTGTTTTTGATGGCTATTTCCTCGGCTCGTAGAGTCTCTGAGTTATCTGCCTTACAATGTGATTCTCCTTATCTGATTTTCCATACAGATAAAGTAGTTCTGCGTACAAAACCTGGGTTTTTACCTAAGGTAGTTTCTAACAAGAATATCAATCAAGAGATTGTTGTTCCATCATTGTGTCCTAACCCTTCTTCAAAGAAGGAACGTCTTTTACATAATTTAGACGTAGTCCGTGCTTTAAAGTTTTACTTACAAGCGACTAAGGAATTTCGTCAAAAATCTTCCCTGTTTGTTATTTACTCTGGACAGAGGAGAGGTCAAAAGGCTTCGGCAACCTCTCTTTCTTTTTGGCTTCGGAGCGTGATACGCTTAGCCTATGAGACTGCTGGACAGCAGCCCCCTGAAAGGATTACAGCTCATTCTACTAGAGCTATGGCTTCCACCTGGGCCTTTAAAAATGAGGCTTCTGTTGAACAGATTTGCAAAGCGGCGACTTGGTCTTCGCTTCATACCTTTTCAAAATTGTACAAATTTGATACATTTGCTTCTTCGGAGGCTATTTTTGGGAGAAAGGTTCTACAGGCAGTGGTCCCTTCCGTTTAAGTACCTGCTTTGTCCCTCCCATCATCCGTGTACTTTAGCTTTGGTATTGGTATCCCACAAGTAATGGATGATCCGTGGACTGGATACACTTAACAAGAGAAAACATAATTTATGCTTACCTGATAAATTTATTTCTCTTGTAGTGTATCCAGTCCACGGCCCGCCCTGTCCTTTTAAGGCAGGTCTAAATTTTAATTTAAACTACAGTCACCACTGCACCCTATGGTTTCTCCTTTCTCGGCTAGTTTCGGTCGAATGACTGGATATGGCAGTTAGGGGAGGAGCTATATAGCAGCTCTGCTGTGGGTGATCCTCTTGCAACTTCCTATTGGGAAGGAGAATATCCCACAAGTAATGGATGATCCGTGGACTGGATACACTTAACAAGAGAAATAAATTTATCAGGTAAGCATAAATTATGTTTTAATTAACCTTTTGATACACATTATTGTTATTTATTAGGTATCAACTGCCCTTAAAGGGACATGAAACCTTTTTTTTTTCTTTTCTTCATGATTCAGAAACAACATACAATTTTAAACAACTTTACTTTTATGGTCTAATTTGTGTTGTTTTCTTGGTATCCTTTTGTTGAAAAGCATACCTAGGTAGGCTCAGGAGCTGGGAGTTAGCTGCTCATTGGTGGTTGTTCATATATGCCTCTTGTCATTGGCTTTCTGGTATGTTCTGCTTGCTCCCAGTAGTGCATTGCTGCTCCTTCAATAAAGGATACCAAAAGAATGAAGCAACATTGATAGTAGATGTAAATTGGAAAGTTGTAAAAATCTGAATCATGAAATAAAAATTTGGAGTTTCATGTCCCTTTAATATTAAAGTAACATGCTTTTTAAAGGGAAAGTAAACAGCTTGAGATGTTTATATAAAATATTTAGTTATGCTCAGTAAAACAACTTTGCAATATACTTTTATTAAGTATTATGCCCCTTTTCATGTAATTTTGCTCTCAAAGTTGTTGGTTTTCTCATTCTCAGGGCAGGAAATGCACAATGCAGGTTTCTCAAGGCTAACACTGCTACATAACTCTTAGTAACTGGCTTAAACAGATAACTGCAAAGAATGCACTTTATGCTAACACTATGACCAGGGCTAGCCTTGTCTGCTGGAGACGCAAACTCAGATTGGCTCCTCCAAATAAGACATGCAGTGGGTTAAGTTTGGCTATTGAAAAACTATTGCAGCAAACAAAATTTTTGTATTAAAAAAAATGTTTACTGGATATTTTGTATGTTTGGTGGATATTATTCTAAAGCAAGACAACAGAAAGTGCTTTTAATTACAAGGTGTTTAGTGTTCTTTTAAGTAGATTAGATTCATTCTGTAAAGTGGGACTTTCCTTTTAAGGGTTAGTATCACCATCATGCTTATTGAATAACTAACATTTTAATGTCTTTTTGAAGAGTTTTTAGTTGACAGGTTTGTGTTCTTTTTCATACTGACATACCACCCTCAAGCAGTCTTGCCTGCAGTGAATTGCAGAAGAATAAATCATAACGATGCCTATTTCCATAGCAGCAATAATACAGGATCTTCCTTTATTTACTCATGGCTCTAGAGCATTTATGCAATATGATCTTAGAATTCATACTTACAAAATTTCAAAGTATTTTTTTTTCTTCTTTGTTTCATTTGAACGAAAAATACAGGCATTAGGCATACCTTGTTTTATTGCGCCTCACAGATATTGCTCTTTTTACAAATTAATGGTTTGTGGCAACTCTGTGTTGTGCAAGTCTATTGGAGAAATGTTTCCAACATTTATACACATATACACACATAAATGCACATGAATACACATATATACACACCTATATATACACACTACCAGCAAAAAGATTATTATATACAGTACTCTCCTATATATACACACTACCAGCAAAAAGATTAATACATACACACCTATATATACACACTACCACAGGGCTCGACAAACCCAGGAGCCTGGGAGCCACTGGCTCCTAGAATTTTACTTCTGGCTCCTAACTTTTTGGGGTATTCTCCATATATCTTTATACAAATCCAACTGTCTGGCTCCTAAAAATATGCCTGGCTCCTTAATATTCTTACTGGCTCCTAATTTTTGAACATATTCGTCAAGCACTGCACTACCAGCAAAAAGATTAATATATACAAACCTGTATATATATACACACTACCAGCAAAAAGATTAATACATACACACCTATATATACACACTACCAGCAAAAAGATTAATACATACACACCTATATATGCACACCACCAGCAAAAAGATTGACTAACTGAAGGTTCAGATGATGGTTAGCATTTTTAGCAATAAAGTGTTCTTTTATTTAAGGTATGTACATTGTTTTTAAGACATAATGCTATTGCACACTTAATAGACTACAGTATAGCGTAAACATAATTTTTATCTGCACTGGGAAACAAAAAAAATTGTGTAACTCGTTTTATTGCGATGTTCGTTTTATTACGGTGGTCTGGAACGGAACCAGCAATATATCTGAGGTACATCTGTATATTAAAATGTTTTAAAGGTGCAATTTAAAATACATTTAATGCCATGTAACTAGTTTAAGAAGTCATCGGAAAACATTAAGAACCGTGTACTCAGGCAAATAGTGTTTATTGTATTCCAAACAGCAGTGGAAGTGCCCTTTCAAATGGACTCTGGCTACCACCCCTAATGGGCGGTTGATTTATTTTGCTGTCTCTTGTTTATATAGCTTTTTATAAATAATACTGCAGTATTCAGATTTTCAGTATAGGTGGTGGTTTCAACAGGAAAAAACATCATCCAATTACAGGCTCATATACGTATACACTGTGAACTCTTGCACATGCTCAGTAGGAGCTGGTGCCTCAGAAGGTGTGCATATAAAATGACTGCACAATTTGATAATGTAAGTAAAGGTAAAAGTTGTGTAAAACTACATGCTCCGTCTGAATCATGACTTTAGTGTCATTTTAAAGGGGAGAAACTTTTACTGTACAATGTCCCTTTAAGTTTTTAAGTATTGATATAGATTAGATATATTACATGCGCACACACACACACACACACACATATATATATATATATATATATATATATATATATACATATACATACACGCACATATATATATATATATATATATACACACACACACACACACACACACACACACACATATATATATATATATATATATATATATATATATATATATATATATATATATATATATATACATATATATGAGATGGATTTAACCAAAACATTAATTTTAAGTTTTTTTTAATGTCCCTTTAAATTTAAAGGGACAGTCTATTTATAAATGTTTATTGTATATATAGATAGATTATCCTTTTATCACAAAGTTTTGCATACCCAACACTATTATATTATTTACCTCTGTGATTACCTTGTATCTAAGCCTCTGCGGACTGCCCACTTATGTCAGTGCTATTTACAAACTTGCATTTTAGCCAATCAGTGATGGTTCATGCTTAAAGGGACAGTCTAGTCAAAATTAAACTTTCATGATTCAGATAGGTCATGCAATTTTAAAAAACTTTCCAATTGACTTGTATCATTAAATGTGCTTTGTTCCCTTGGTGGTATTTTTGAAAAGCTAAACCTAGGTAGGCTCAAACTGATTTCTAAACCGTTGAAAACCGCCTCTTAGCTCAGAGCATTTTTAAAGTTTTTCACAGTTAGTATTAGTTCATGTGTGTCATATAGATAACATTGTGCTCACTCCCGTGGAGTTATTTTGGAGTCTGCACTGATTGGCTAAACTACATCTCTCTCAAAAGCACTGAGATAAGAGGGCAGTAGGCAGAGGCTTAGATAGAAGTTAATCACAAAGGTTAAAAGTATTTTAATATAAAAGTGTTGGTTATGCAAAACTGGGGAATTGGTAATAAAGGGATTATCTGGTGTAGACTGTCCCTTTAACTCCATGGGAGTGAGCAAAAAGTTATCTATATGGCACACATGAACTAGTGCTGTCTTACTGTGAAAAACGAATAAAATGCAATGAGATAAGAGGTGGCCTGCAGGGTCTTAAAAACAGGCAGAGATTTAGAGTTTTAGACATCATATATATTAGTATAAGTATATTAATATAACCGGGTTGGTTATGCAAAGCTGTGGAATGGGTAGTAAAGTCATTATCTATCTTTTTAAACAATAAAAAAAAAATCAAATAGACTGTCTCTTTAAAAAAAAATTACCATGGTTCCTCAATTTGTTTTGTTTTTTTAGAAGACTATTCCCACTTTCACTTTCAGAAAAGGTTTCCCACTCCTGTCCTATAGTATAGCTGATGTAAAGCTACTCACTGGCAAATCTGTGCCTTTGTAAATAAGGGAGAGGTTCCTATACGCTGGGTTAGCATTGGTTACAGAATGCTATTGATATGGGAACTGTCACTGTACTTTTGATACATCTGGCTTAGATTTAACCACTAAACCACAATCCATGGCCTTGAGATACTGAAGCAAATGCTGCTTTCCAGCCTAGTCAATACAATGTGTTCAATAATGATTGCAGTGTAAAACATACATAGATAGGCATAGGAGCACTATATGGCCACAGCTTTGCAAGAATGCTTTTAATGATGGTAAACATTGTGCAATCACTGCTGCCACCCAGTGCTCAAAATTGTATAACCATGTCAAAATATATATAGTGCTCTAGAAAAGTGTATAGTCCTGAGCTGTAGCTGATGTAGATATGCTCTTCAAAAAACAGACACCAAAAGAACAATGTCAATTTAAAAAAAAAAGTAACTGGAAAGTTTTTATTTTTTTATTATTAATTAAATTGTATGCTGTATCTAGATCATAAAAGAAAGTGTGGGTTTTTATGTCCCTTTTAAATTAACATTTTTGTAACATGGTCACAAAACCTTAGGGCTTTAAACTAATAATCAGTCCTGTCATGTTTGTGGTATCCTCTTAGGGACCGGTATTGTCAAATTCATTAAAAACAAAGGCAAGTTGATTTGGGATGTCAGAATCACTTCTATGAAATGTGCATACAAAGTGTGTGGATAATGTTTTGGTGTTGCAAGTCAGGTATCAATATTAACTTTATTTTATATCACTATGTTATTGACTTGGTGCTTCATTGAACACTTACTTGTTTTCAATTTAATGCACAGATGAAATGTATTTATGTTTACTGTGTTTGTAACCATAAGGATCTGCTAATGTGCCTTAATTTTCTTTCATCCAAGTCAGATTTTTTCTACTCCTGCCTAGAGCCTTCTAGAACCCATAATATACAGGCTCTTCCCCATCTTGAGTTGAGAAACACTGACCTGGGTTACTAGGAGTTTCTTATTTTCACTGGCTAATTTGTCAGATCTGAAAGTAATTATTTTAGAATATGTGATGTGATTTGCTTTGCTTGTTGCTGTCTGATTCTGGTAGATATTTGCCATCAGAAACTCAAGGAAACTTGTATATGCGCATGTCAAAAGAACTGAAATAAGGGGGCAGTCTGCTTAGATACAAGGTAATCACAGAGGTAAAAAGTATATTTCTATAACGGTGTTGGTTATGCAAAACTGGGGAATGGGTAATAAAGGGGTTATCTATCTTTTTAAACAACAAAAATTCTGGAGTTGATTGTCCCTCTAATGTGCATCTAAATTGCTTACTAAAATAAAACATTGTGAAACACAGCACCATTAACCACTTATGAAACTAAAATGACCTTCCATATGGATTTAAAAAAAAATGTTATAAAAGCGAGCGGAGCAAAAGTGACAACAAAGCAAAATGTTCCTTTCTGGCAGCTTAGTGAGATCACTGTCAAGACTCTCCAAAGTACTGCGCTTGACTAGCAAATGGAAAGTGGCGACAAGCTGCCAAGAAAAATCAACTTAACTGGAAGTAGCTTAGAACCTGATTTTGAAAACTCAACTTCCACAGACACGCAGAGGTACTTATTACTGCAAGGGATGCAGGGAACTGCCGCATTATTCACATTCCTGGCATGTATAGAGACATTCCTGATCAGATGGCGTTTACGTGTATAAATGCTAAATATTACAGTGCCAAACAAAAATATACTTTTAGATTAATTAAATGCACAGGCATTTTTTGTTGTGTAGGGGGAATCGGCTAAAGGTAATATAAAGATACACATAACTATGGTACCTTCTTTACATTTAAAGACAAGTTTTCCAAAGCTACAATATTTGTTTGACTTAAGGGTAATAAAAAACGCAAAAAAATTGATTTCATGATTTACTTCTAATATCAAATGTGTTTCATTCTCCTTGTATCATTTGTTGGAGGAGCACCTATGCACTACTGGGAGCTAGATAAACATATTGGGTGAGCCAATGACAAGAGGCATGTATGTGTAGTCACCAATCACCAGCGTGCTCCTAGTAGTGCATGTTTGCTTTTGAACCTACCTAGATATGCTTTGCAACAAAGGATACCAAGAAAACAAAGCAAATAAGGTAATAAGGTAATACACGTGAATTGAAAAGTTGTTTAAAATTGCAAGCTCTATCTAAATCACAAAACAAACATTGTGAGTTTACTATCCCTTTAAAAAAGGGACATGGGAATCAAAATTAAACAAGAAAGAGAGAAAGACAGAATGAAAAAGAGGGAGAAAGAGAAAAGAGAGAAGAGAGAGAGAGGGAGAGAGAAAGAGGGAGAAAGAGAGAGGGAGAAAGAGAGAAAAAAAGAGAGAGCAAGAGATGTGAGAGAGAAAGTCAGATAGAGAGAAAGAGATAAAGAGAGAGAGAGATAAAGAGAGAGAGAGATTTAAAGAGAAAGAGAGAGAGAAAGTGAGAAAGAGAAAGTCAGAGAAAGAGAAAGTCAGAGAGAGATAGAGAGAAAAAGTCAGAGAGAGAGAAAGTCAGAGAGAGGGAGAGAGAAAGTCAGAGAGAGAGAGAGAAAGTGAGAGAGAGAGAGAGAGAGAGAGAGAGAAATTGTGTGAGAGAGAGAGAGAGAGAGAAAGTCAGAGAGAGAGAGAGAAAGTCAGAGAGAGAGAGAGAGAAAGTCAGAGAGAGAGATAAAGAGAGAGAGATTTTACAAATACATTTCAATTTAACCTAACGCAGAAATAAAAAAAGTATATAGGTATATGTACAATATGGAGAATCACATTTATTCATTTCTTTACAGAGCAGTACATTATGATGCTGATCAACCTACTGCAATAACTCTAACCAATGTATGAGAATTATAAGAATTAGATTTAAATTGTAACAATTTGTTTTGAAATAAATAATCAGTAAATATAAGTTTCTGCTGCATTCACATTATAGCCAGACTAATTTATGTAACTGCCAATGAAGTCATAAAACAAGAAGGGGCTGGAAAATTGTAAAAGGATTTTTCCAATCGAAGTCTCATAAGAACTAAAAATTGTTTGTCATCTACGTATCTTTCTATCCCGGGTAAAAGAAATGTAAAAATGATGGTCTTATGAATTTATGGCTGTTGACACCATTGCAAACTGGTGCAAGATTATATTTATAATACAAAAAAAAAAAAAATCTTTCTGGATGATAACATCTAAGAAAATAAAAAGGATCTGGAGTTGAGACTATACTGTGTAGCTATTATGACTCAGAAAATAAACCTGACATATTTAGCATGTTTAACATTATTTTTATCCACACCAAAAAGGTCTGGAATACAGACTTGTATGCAAAAAAACATGTATAATGCACCTAACATCCTTCTCTCAAAAGCATGCCTTGACTCCTTACTATTTGGAGTTGGTGTCTACATTTCCCTTAAATATGTCAACCTGTGAGGTGATAGATACAACAATCTGCCACTAAACTACTAGACAGTCCAATATTTTAATCAGCTGCTAATTAAAAAGTATACAAATAAACTGTACACTGAAATGTTTTATAACCTCACTGAGTGTCAGCTAAACTTTTAAAGGCCACTAATGCCTCATCCATTTATAAATGTGGCAGCAATCATAAGAAATCACTTATTTGTTTGGTAAAGACAGGAAGTGGTAATCTGACTGCTTAGCGTTACTATCAGCCAATGGAATAAAATATTTTTTTTTCTTTATACTGGTAGCAAAAAGGGCTGCACGATTAATCGCATGATGCGATTAATCGCGATTTTAAATCGCTACGATTTCAAATTGCGGGAGTATGCGATTTTTTTTTATATAAAACGTGTTCTGTTTGTCATCTCAGTAGCAGCCGATCAATCTATGTCTAAAAGCAGAGCCCATGCAGTAGAGTGAAGAGGAGGGAAAGTCACTTACTTATATTTCCCCCTAGGGACGTCTGCAGTCTGAAACTTAGGGTATGTACTATGGCTGCACGATTAATCGCGATTTTAAATTGCGGCAGTATGCATTTTTTTTTATTACAGAAAAAATCCTCAATGCACTACAGTCAGCCACATGGGAGGATTTTTTTTAATAAAAAAATTTGCATACTCCCGCAATTTAAAATCAATGCGATTTAAAATGACGATTAATCGCATCATGTAATTAATCGTGCAACCCTAGTAGCAAACAGTATACAATTGCTAATCACATGTTTATGTCCTCTCCAGGCACCCGTTACTGATCCAAGCTTGGTGTCTGGATACTAGTATTGAATACTGGCGAAAGTGAGAGCGAGCAGTGGAGACGAGTAGGACTTATCTCCAAAGTGTTTTATATGTTAATTTCATATTAATCCTAGTAAGTGCATGTGTGTGCACTTTATATGTGTTTAAATAAATCAACTTGAATCTGAGATGTGCTGTCTTCTTTTTTATACTAAAATTGCTAATCAGTTGTAGTTCAGGGCACAGGGTGAAGTTTGAGCACAGCCACTGATGGAACCTAAACATTACATTTGCGGAAGGAGCACAGCATGAATCCGCCAACCTCTCCCTTGTTCACCCATTGGCAGTTCAGCATTTTTATTAGGGCAGCTGGCAACCTTAGGGACATTGCTACACTGTTATTCAGAAATAAAACTGACATGTTATGTTTATCAGAAGTGCTTTTTGACAGATTTGAAAAAAATAAATATTTGTTTAAACTATAAAATGTACTTATTATTTGAAAGTTGGAACACATAAAAAAAAACAATTTAGCCATGGTTTGTGCTTTTGAAAACTTTACTCTGACAGCCATTAATGTAATGCCAGTCTACTGTAATTGGCACTTATAGTAACACTGCCAACGTATTCAACCCCGGGTGTGCTACAAAAGCTTGTCAGCTGTGTAGTGACGGGCAGACCCTTGCCATGCATAATGTACCCATGGTCAATCAATGGCGTTCCCATCAGATGAACAATGCCATGCCTGTCTGAGTGGCTTAAGTAAAATGTACTTCTGTGGAGCCAGCCTAGGACATGTTTTATAAGGTTGATTATTGCTGTATACACAATCTGTCAAGCAGAAATCCGCGCCACAATATGCAGTAATGAAATGACATGGGATTTAACATTATCATACTTAAACACCAAATATAAAGTGTAGCTGAAAGAGACATTATAAAATGTTTTCACACATTCAACTATTTTATTTATGGACCGATTATGTTCCTTTAAAGGGACATTATACACTAGATTTTTCTTTGCATAAATGTTTTGTAGATGATCAATTTATAAAGCCCTTCTGGGAGTGTTTTTGTAAAAATGTATATTTTTGCTTATTTTTAAATAACATTATGCTGATATTCAGCCTCCTAACCAAGCCCCAAAGTTTTAGAGGTATACTGATGTATACAGACTTCAGACTGCTTCTGTTTGTATAATGGGTCTTTTTTATATGCGGGGGAGGGGGGAGGTTCTGCTATCAGCCCCTTTCAGTGGGTGTCCCAGGCTTATCTCATTAACAGTGTTAAATTGGGAGCTTCTAAGTAAGTTTTTAAAAGGTTTACACTGGATTTTTATATCAGTATCTGTGCATATTATTCTTTATAGTAGTGTCTATTACATGCAGTTAAATGAAAATGGGTGTATACTGCCCTTTTAATTAGTACTTCATATAACTTAGAAACTTTCTTGGTTCAGATAGAACATGCAATTTTAACACACTTTAAAATAAACTTTGTTCTTTTGGTATCCTTTGTTGAAAAGCATAGGTACATATCCTTAACATCATCAATAAACTACTGGTTGCTAGCTGGTGATTGGTGGCTATGCACATTAGTATCTTGTCATTGGCTCTCAAGATGTGTTCAGATACCTCCCAGTACTGCATAGCTGCTCTGGAGTTTATTTTATCTTTGTGTTTAATTTGTGTTTAACCCCTCTGCAGATGTTATAAAACACACAGTTATATGCAGGCAATAGTGTAAAAAGAAAATACTCAAACATATTAGGGCATTTTATTTTTGCACTTTTAAATTGTTGTTAAAAATGTTTGTAATTAAAGGGAAACAAAGATCAAACATGAAATGTGCGTGGGTGCATTTCAATTTTAAATAGAAGCATTTTTACAATACAGGTAGCCCTCAGTTTACGCCGGGGCTAGGTTCCAGAAGGAATGGTTGTAAATTGAAACCGTTGTAAATTGAAACCCAGTTTTATAATGTAAGTCAATGGGAAGTGAGGGAGATAGGTTCCAGGCCCCTCTCAAAATTGTCATAAGTAACACCTAATACATTATTTTTAAAGCTTTGAAATGAAGACTTTAAATGCTAGACAGCATTATAAACCTAATAAAGTAATCACACAACACAGAATATATAATTAAACTAAGATAAATGAACAAAAACATTTGCTAAACAGCATTAGAAACCTAATAAAATAATCACTCAACACAGCCTTCACTTGTATTTTTCTGCAAACAGTTCTTTCTATGCATAGACAGGAAGATCTTGTTCCTTTGAAATCTGCTTGATAGCTCAGGTTTGGTTAAACTGATTAATTTCAGCTTGTCTGGCTTTGCTGCAACATAGGCGGACAGCTCCACACACTGACTATTTTAATAAATGCACTGCTTCTCAATGCTTTTCAATAGCAGTCACATGACTGGAAAAAAAGGTTGTTATTCTGAAATGGTGTAAATTGAACCGTTGTAAAACGAGGGCCACCTGTATTCTTCTATGTGTTTTTTGTGGCATACGCACATATGCTGCGATGGTGGTGTGTATTGTGTCTGTGAAGACTTCATTTGTGTCATATAAGCAGCCTCTGCTGACTCTCTAAGAAGGGGTGGTGTTTGAATACTGATGCATGGGCCATCACAGTTTGTCGCTAAATAACAGAGGTAAACAAAAAAGTCTCTTAAAATTGTATGCTCCATCTGACTGTTTTAGAAATATTTTAAAATCCAGAGAGATTAAATCTTCTATTAAAAATTTCACAATTTGTTATAATTTATCAAACTCATTCTGACCGTGAAATGCCAGGAAATATTACATGAGATGTCAGCAGTGACAGAATGTCATAAGAAATGTATTTGTTTTATATAAAGAAGGCATTTCAACTTGTTTTTCAATTTGT